>NC_133357.1:1228075-1420575 GCF_030506205.2 Paramisgurnus dabryanus
TAACAGGACCCTCAGTCGTGACCTCCAGCGGATAAATGAACCGGTTACTTTGAAGCTTCATGGGGCATTTCAGCTGCAGTACAGTGTGACTGATGCGACTCGGACCGTTGTTCACCAACTGAGACAGAGACGAGAGAAAGACGGTTGATTTAAGTTTGGTCATAAACTCTCTGAACCACAATGCTCCAGTGTTGCTACTTAGTTATTTTAATGATTACTTAAAATAAAATCCAGTGCTGGGAAGGATGGAAAAATGAAAATACCAAAAAAATAACTACATGGTGCCATAGGGGCCAATTTGATAGCAATACATTGTATCATTTCATTTGTTTTGTTTTGTGTCATGAACTTTCTTTGGGGGGGCCACGAAGGGATGCACCCTACGCAGGGTGGGCGCATGCCGAAAAGTTTGCAAGACACTGCCTTGTGTGCTATTTCAGGACATCTGCATTACTGCTGGAGAAATTCAAATCTCCATGACAACCGTGTGCGAGTGTTTCCGTGACTCATCTGCAGAAGTACAACGCATCTATCCCATAAACAAAAGCGATGAGTTCCCTTGGAAGATCGGGAAGAGGTCTTTACCTCGTAAGTGTGCTGGACGGAGGGTCCGACATCCTGTTCCACCATCAAATTCTTGGCATACTTCCAGTTCGGAGGGGGGAATATGACCTTGTCTGGTCGGGAGACACTGTAAAAGGAGATAAAGAGAAAAAGGTAAACCAAGAAGGTATGGGAAGATAGAAAAATACATGGGAAATCAATTCTGCATGTGAACTTGACTCACCCCTGTAAAATAACATCAGACTGGACCACCACCTCCAATTTGTAGGGAACGACTTCGCTTTGGGAGTTATTTTCATTTTTACTGTATATGGAGATAAAAATGGTAAGGTTCTTAAACTTGCCTTTATTATCTAGATATACATAAATCTGTGATCATATTTTTGACCCTGTCTATAAAATCCACACTTAAGTCTTTGATTTAATTAATTGATTTCAATCTTTAATATGACATAACCTTGAGAGCTTTAATAATGAAGGATGAGTTTATGTAAAAAACTGAAAATTACAAATGAAAAGACTTCAGATGGGTTTTATAGGCAGGATCACATTTGTATTGTATGATAATATTGAAATGCATAAAACTTCATACCTGCGAATTTGCAGGTCAAATTGCACAAATTTATGTGTGTCCTTCAGACGAGGCAATGTGAAACGCAGTCCGGCCCATAACTTTAAATAAAAACAAAAAAAATATTAAAATCAAATTTTATTCATTTTAATGATTTCATCTTTTGACAGTAGCCCTTTTACATACAATTCACCCAGAATGCACTGTTATAACAACATAACGGATGGCGGAAAAAAGTTTCCTTCCTGTGTTCTGTCCAAACACAAGTGGAGATACTGACAGAGAGCCAATGTATCTTCTCTCATTCATCACAATGATGTCATGTAAGCATGCACGCTATTAAGAAAAATGCTGAACACCTAATACACCGACTGGAGAGAGTACATGGGAGTTCCCGGCTCCCTTAAATAATTGAGGTTTTATGCTCCAACCGCACGCACACGTGCAAACTTGCAACAAGACCCCATACAAGCGCCTCTTATTTTCCCTCAATCCATGTGTGAGAGTTTGTGTGTGGGCGCCCGTTCTTGCGTGTGTGTGATTTCTAAATTTCTCATTGTATAAGATACTATTCCTCACCGTTACGAGGAACCTCTGTGGTGGTCCTGGAACCCAAAAACAGTGACTTGATAATAAAATTACTTTACAATTGTGTCTGGAAACCCATACTGAGAGTTCATACAGTTAATTGTTGGTCACCAAATGCACACAAAGATCTACAAATCACACGCAGTGGCATTTTGGAAAGGGGAACTCCACTTTGTGCACCAGCAGGACATGCCAAAGTGACTTCCTGTGTCGCTGATAGGACTTCCTGTCATGATCTAACACAGCACCCAACAAGCCACTTGAATAGCACTAACTGACTAACACCGTTACATGACTAATGCCGCGTTCCAGACAACTCAAATTTAGGATATTTCCATCTCAACACGGAAATAATGACTGGAATGGTGCTTGTTAAATGTTACTTAATAGGGCTTATCCGAGTCCCAGGGCAAAAGGCATATTTCAGCTGCCTTTATTTAAAAACACATCGTACTAAAAACTACTTTAATGTCCTAGTCCTGGATTAATCTAAACCCTGTCTGGGAAACCACCCTATTATGTTTAATGTCACATAGTCTGGACATTATTCCAGTTTCGAGGTGGCAAATATCCTACATTCAATTTGTCTGAAATGCAGCATAACTGGATACATTAAAGGCGGGGAGCACAATCTGTCGGTTAGTAGACACGCCCCTTACTTCTGATTGGCTACAAGTGTGTTTTGGTACTCAGCCCGACTCCCTTTTCCAAAGCGTTTTTTTTTTTTCAAAAATCGTGCACCCCGCCTTTAATAAAAATGTATTTGGTCAAATGCTACCCTATGCTGTACTAAGACCAGCTGTTAGTTATTGAATCTTTGGTGTCTCCAGAGTATGTAAGTGAAGTTCTAGCTCAAAATATCATATAGATAATTTATTATAGCATGTTAAAAGTGCCACTTGTGTCCTTTTAAATGCAAATGAATTGGCAATAAATGGCAGTGCCGGGGTTGGATAGTGCAGGTTAAGGGGCGGTATTATCCCCTTCTGACATCACAGGGGGAGCCAAATTTCAATGAACTATTTTTTCAGATGCTTGCAGAGAATGGTTTGTCAAAGCTAAGTTACTGGGTTGTTCTTTTACACATTTTCTAGGTTGATAGAAGCACTGGGGACCCAATTATAGCACTTAAACAGGGAAAAGTCAGATTTTCATGATATGTCCCCTTTAAGAATTGACTGCACTTGACAAAAACTGATCTTTGATTACCATAACGTGAATAAATGAAATCGCAATAAAAGGCCAGGATGAACACCAACAGAGTTACTTAAAGCAATGTGACTATTAAAGAGTCATATGGATTTAGAACATAGAAAAGGTGAGAAAATAATTTATGACAAAACTTTTATTCTTGATGTATAGAAGTGTAAGGTTCTTACGCTGGTGCCTGCCTTCATGGGGTTGCCCAGATCACAGCTAAGATAACGCGTCTGATTTTCTGTGTCGTAACTGCAGGTCAGCTGCGTCAAACTCTGTCCAAAAAAACAGACACACACAAAGTGAGATCATGTTAAACCCTTGACACATGTTAACCTGCTTAGACCTGCTCTGCTGAAGGTTACACTCTTTATTCAAATTAGCCTTACATTTCAAAATGTGACCCTGTCTGTGAAACCCATGCTAAAGTTTGATTTTAATCATTCTTTTCACATTGATTTCAATCTTTGACATGGCCTTACTCAGTCAAATTTAAAGATATCACGGTTATTTTTCACAGAATGTAGAAAACGCAAAAAAAAAATGCTTGGTCACAGACAGGGTCACATGATTAAAAAAATGCTTTTATTAATAATAAGAAAATACATGTTTTTATTAAAGTGAACTAAAAATGTTTCTCTCAATGTTAAAATGTTGAACATAGAGTATGTACAAGATCTAGACAGGGTCTAGAACCTCATCTATATTTATTGGCCAGTATGTAGGTCCAAATCTCACCTCATTATTGCGACCAATTCCGATGTAGTCGGCCTCTGGTGGCAACACCACATACAGCTCTGCTTCGTACGCTCCACCGCCATCATTCTTTGCGTTGAAAGTTAGCGTCAGCGAGTTGTCATCACCCATGTACACTTCCTTCCTGTCCCTGCAGAACACAAAGCAAAAATCTGTGAACATCTCACATTGGGCTTTAAATTTACTTTCTGATATTTAGATTTTGAACAAACTTATCAACAGCTAATGATATTATTTTTAGTTCTCCATCTATGTTACATCCCATTTTGATAAATCTGAAATTAACTGAATTGAACCATTACCATAAAATAGAAATAGCGAGAGATTAAGCTAAAAAAATTTTTTTGAGGAATAATAATTTATACTGATTGGTAAGTTTGTTTTTTCAGTATCGACCTGCAAACGTAATTGTAATGTGAATAGTAGAACTTCAGCTTAAAGGTAGGGTAACACATTTTGAAAAATGCTAACGGTAGCCGCCTAGCAATGAAATCCCGATCCCACCCTCAAGTCAAATCGCTCTCCAAAGTCAGGCCTCTTTCCAAACACATGAACACGCACAGATCAGACGGTCACGTCTCATGTCTCATTCACCAGTGAGAAAACTTTGCAGTACAAAGTGAATAACACTTCCAAAATAACCAACATAAACAACTGGTTTACATCAGAATTAGTTTAAGCACACGTTCGGTTGTGTAGACGTAGTAACTATATCGTTATGCTAATCCGTAAACGAACACAAATTTCATAAGCAACACAAAGTTTCATCAAAGTATAATATCTGAATCCATCTCAATACAAACATATCGCGTACCTACCTTACCAAAATAAACAGTGCAACGACCCTTTCAGACCCTTTGCCTCCTGCAGCTGTTTTCATCTCGCAGATAAAGCAGTAAAGTTACAGATGTTAATTTGGATTTTTGCTCTTGCTGATCCAGGAAGTTTTTGCTGTTGTTGTTATAAAAGATGCATTTAGTTTTGTTGCTCCTGTGTAGGTTGTCAATTCAGCAGAAAAGTTTGGTGTTCTCGCTGTTTACAGACAGAGCGCACGTGAACGCGCCGATGACGTATGGTATCTGCGTGGACTCGCTGCGCGGTGGGAATTCAAATTACGCTTACGTATGAGGGACATAAAAGGAAACGTCCGTTCGGACCGAAATCTATGATTTGTTGAACATTTTTTGGTCCTACGCCTTTCACAGATGACATAAATTTTTACAAATACATTTAAACAACTTAACACAGTGATTGCTATCAGGATGCGAGGAGACTTTTAACCAGCATAACTAAAAATGTTTCAGGATCAAATCTGTTACCCTACCTTTAAACACTATTATATAGTGCTAACTCAACATTAAAACTTTGTTTTTAGCATCGCATTTAATTTAATGTGTAATTTAATATTGGGGCGTAGATCAGTGTAAAGTCACAGTCTGTTGTTGAGATTGGCCTGTCTTTTGCATGCATAAGGTTTACATAAGAAGGAGGACACAATAGTATTTGAGGCTCACAATATGTCATTACCATGTACAGAACTCTTACTATTTATTTATGCCAACTATTTATTTATGCCAACGTAAATACAGTTTTACATTCTAAGGCACCTTTAATAAAAAATAAATATTAATACTAATTAAAAAGTGTTTGGTTTTGGAATTTGCTTTAAAGCAACATAACGCACAGGAAACTGTGCGGATGTAAATGTGCTGATATACGGGCGAAATGTTACCCAAAATGCACCAGCATGATATTCTCAACAGGAAGGCTTTTCCTTATGTCCTACATAGTCATTTCCTATTAAAAATGAATTTATGTTGTAGCAATAAAGTTCAACATGTAACGACTTATACTGTGGAATAACACCTCCCAACCCACAAAGTTCCCTTTTTCTTTTCCTTCATGTTCCCTCCACCCTTTTCGTTTCTTTCGACATCTCAGACACAATGAGAAATTCCATGCGAGGGCCACACAGACGCTTCCAATTACTGCCTGGCCCCGTAAAGCCACACTGAAGAGTCAGAGCGGGTTGAATTCAAACACTGGCACTCGATTGAATGTGGAATATACCGGTCTATGTATTTTGATGACAAACCCTTCCTGTTGACCGATACTGTATGGAGATTTGCATTCAATGGCTATCAAAATGTCATCATATTTTGGAACGCTCAAAAAAACGGAACATTTGCGCATGGAATCCATTTGGCACAAAGTTTATCGTGTTGAAACAAATGGACATGAAATTAAGATCATTTGGATAGTTTCCTTAATCAGGACCTTACAGCGAATTGTTGTAGGTCACACGTTTTGGCAGATATTGACAGTGGAACTAAAGAACAGCCAAGGTGTCTCCAGAAAACTGTCTGGATGAATTTTCTCCTTTCGCCTCGAGTAAATATACAAGAATTATTGTTCAAAGTCTAGATAATCCAAATCAATTTGGCAAATAACGTCTAACAAAATTTTCTAAATATGTGATCTAAGACAAACACAAAACATTTGTAGGTTTTTTGGAAGTCAGATTATTTTGGTTGTAAAACAGCAACACTTGCAAACAAATCCGTTAAAAGAGAAAGTGAAATACCAGCAGTTTTCCCAAATCAAAGTGGAGCAGTGCATTGTAACTGCAGGGAAAAGGGGCCACAGGGATTTCAAAGCACCCAAATTTTCTTTCATCTACCCATCTTTTTCCCAAAAACAAAACAGGGGTGTTTAGGTCTTCTTCCTGTTTTTCTCCTGGAGTACATAGCTATGCCTTTTACCTGAAAGGTAGGCCTTTTAAAATAAATTAAGTGAATCTAAACAGTAGTTTAATTTTCTTTATTTTGCCTACAATAGTTTTACAAACGTGACTTTACTGCAAACTTTGCAACAAGCAAACTACACCCCTGAGGCCTTTGTACATTTTTTTTTGCATTCCTTGCTAATCATCTTACCCGTGCACGGAGAGTTTCAGGTCAGGGACACAGATGTTGTCCTCTCCACAGTCCAATAAAATCTGGGCCTACAACGAAAGTAAGACAGAAAAAGTAAGTAAGGGTTCCCACACCTTAGTTAACTTCAAATTCAAGGACCGTTTGAGGACTTTTCAGGTCCAATACCCTCAAATTCAAGGACTAAATGTCGGGACACATTTCAAGTGAGAGCAAGGTTACATCGTGTAACTTTTTAAGATACATTGTTACAGTTCCCTTTCGAGGGAATTCGCGCTGCGTCACTGCGGTGACACTTTGGGGACGCCTCCAAAGGGAAGTGTGACTGAATGTGTATCCCAAATTCAACCAATGGTGAGGCTTAACGACAAAGACAGTGTGACACGGGAGTCAGGAAGTATATCGCTATTTGAAATATTGCCAAAGACGGCATTACAGGGACGCAGGAAGTATGGCAAGGAAGACGCAGCGTCTCGTTCCCTTCTCAGTGAACAACTGTTGCATACGTACCCAAGACATTTTCATGTGTCAAACACTACTATGCAAAAAATAATTTTGGTATGAATCAACATTCACATACAGAAGATATAAATATTTAAAGCAAACAGTTTAGCACGTGTGCTTAAAAAGTCTAGAATTTTTATGATATTATCCTATACTACACAGGGAATATGGATTTTTTCCAGAAAACTTCTTGCATAAAATAGATTCAAGCACTTTTAATGACCTTGAATTTTTTCAAGGACCCGTATGAACCCTGACAAAGGACATGGCTTTCAAATTCTGATATTCATTTAGTAAAATCACATTCAGGTGTCACACGTGAGCATCTATAAAACACTTCTCACGAGCTTGAATGTCGCACTAAACAAATATTCCAAATATTCAATCTATTTACAAATTCCAATAAAAAGACTACAAACAACTAAAGCCTTGAATAAAAATCCAAACAAAGCATTCGTAACGCCTGCTGTGTTTTTAAACAACAGATAATGGAGTGCTGTATTACAAACAGGCCGTTCAATAGGGTCAAGTGTTGACCGGAAGCTGTAGTACATTATCGCACAGCGCATTCTCAGATGAAACATCACTTCTATAAGGCTCAGGCTATTCTGGATCAGTAAACATCTCTGAATGTATTTTTTTTAGCCTGGAAACAGATGTGCGCAACCTTTACGAACGTATAGCACTTGTTCGGTCTCTACCCATAAGCCAGCTGTATCGACCACCAACATCCACATCAGAAACATCTGACCCCTAAACCGCATGCTTGCTGCCTGCACGCGACACCACACAACTCTCCATATGCACAGATATATTTACATCGCATTAATGAGCGAGAGAGGGATTCAAACGTATAGGAAAAGCGAAAGTCGTGTCGCAGCTAATTACTTCCTCCTGACGATGTGTTTCCGACATGTGCGATGATGACGCAGCGCGACGATGAGGATAAGAAATAGACTGAGGAGATTAGAAAGAGGAAAGTGGCCTCCCTGTAATCTGTCTGCTTTAAGCTCTAATTATGAGCAATGAGGGCGGCGGGCACTTGCCACATCTCCCTAGGCCTGAATCGGGACGCGAGAAAACAGGATCATTGTGGCCCGAGCTGAGAAATTAATGCGAGGTCATATGTACAACTGTTAGAAAATATAAAACCATTACAGAGTATTTACCAAAACAGCAGATTTGGATAAACACGTAAGGAGATCCAAAAGATAAATGTCTAGGCTTCACCATACAATGCACCTGCAACATGTCGTGTTTGCCGTATTCAAACCACACATTTCTTTAATCAGTTTGTGTGTTCTCCGGGATCAACCCTACGACCTTTCGCATTACAAACGCATTTGAGCTGTTTTTGCTGTGTTTTATAGCAAATTATATGCCGTATCATGAAACTTGAGACCCCTTTGTGCAGTAAATGTGCACGTGTGCAAAATCAAAACAGGTCGTAACAGTGATGATCTGCCAAACTTGTTGGCTTTGGTGTACTGAACTCTGCACAGCTGTTTTTAACACTACCATTGGCTCTTCATGCCTATGTAAATCCCCTATGGACCCACATCTATATCCTTATGTTAATGCGTACCACATATAAGCTACAATTCAGCTTTGATAAAAATGAGAGGTTAGTTTTTCTGAATCTGTAACGTTTCCAGGACCTCTGATTAAAAAGTTTTTGCATATGGTGAGAGTAACCCATGTTGTCAAGTGAAAACTGCCACCCAAAAAGTTAAATCTAAACAGACGCATATGGCCTACGAAGGCTATGCCTGGAAAGAATAAACTTTATTAACCCTGTACATACGCAAACATCTTCACAGCACGCTCCTGGTGGGACAGTGAAAAGTTCTTGTATCGTACACGCTTCATATTTCCCTTTACTCTCAAATGGTTTCGCAGACAATTTGGAGAGCCTCCCGGATGTTTGAAAATGTGAAGAAAAGGGAAATATTGTACATACAAAAAGGAAAACCCCGCCGTTTTTCAATATTTTACTATGTTCTTACCTTAACTAAGATGAATTAATACATACCTATCTTTTTTCAATGCGTGCACTTAATCTTTGTACAGCGTGTTGTGAATGTGTTAGCATTTAGCCTAGCCCCATTCATTCCTTAGGATCCAAACAGGGATGAATTTAGAAGCCACCAAACCCTTCCATGTTTTCCCTATTTAAAGGGACACTTCACTTTTTTTGGAAATATGCTCATTTCCCAGCTCCCCTAGAGCTAAACGTTTGATTTTTTACCGTTTTGGACTCCATATAGCCAATCTTCAGGTCTGGCGCTACCACTTTTAGCATAGCTTAGCATAATCCATTGAATCTGATTAAACCATTAGCATCGTGCTCAAAAATAAACAAAGGGTTTCAGTATTTTTCCTATTTTAAACTTGACTCTTCTGTAGTTACATCGTGCACGCCGACGGAAAATGAAAAGTTGCGATTTTCTAGGCAGATATGGCTAGGAACTATACTTTCATTCCGGCGTAATAATCAAGGACTCTGCTGCCGTAACGTGGCTGCAGGACGCGCAATGATATTACCCAGCGCCCGAAAATAGTCCATTGCTATTGAAAGTTCCCAACTACACAAGAGAGGAAAAATATTGAAACTCTTTGGTTATTTTTGAGCACGATGCTAATGGTCCAATCAGATTCAATGGATTATGCTAAGCTATGCTAAAAGTGGTAGTTACACAATTAAGTATGGTGGCACAAAATAAAACTTTTGTTTGGAGCCATAGGAATGAATGGGGCTAGGCTAAATGCTAACACATTCACAAAGCGCTGTACAAAAATTAAAAATGCATGCATTGAAAAAAGATAGGTATGTATTAATTCATCTAAGTTGAGGTAACACAGTAAATTATTGACAAATAGTGGAGTTTTCCTTTAACATTTCAGCCAGTTGCACGGCATGATGGGTTATTTGTGACATTGTACGTACTTTTTGTTCAATGAGCTCTGCCGTCTGGTAGTTGAGGATGGGCCGCAGTCCGTGCACGTCTGCCGCAGCCTGCGGGTTCAGGCTGAAGTTGAGAGCAACGAAGATGGAAGACAGTTTATCCCTGAATTCCTTCTCATCCTGCAGTCGGAAAACAAAGAAAAATAGAATGGGAGTTTATGAGAAAGGTCACAAAGCAGGACGATATGACACTTTTAATCCCATGCTGCATTTTTGGCCAGTAATCGCACATTCTGTTGGATCACAGAATCACTTATCTCACTAATCCTAACTCAGTTTTAACACTTTGAAATGGAAAATTCGTTTCAAGGTGCACTGCATAATTTTTTCCACTATAAACATTTGAGAAAGAAAAAGTACTTTTTTGTTTTGGAAAATAGCCTATGTCTCCAGTATGGCCTACATCTCACCTTTAATACAAGTCTAAAGGATGTTTTATCTTTGCAAGCACCATTAAAATGATGATTAACATTCATTGTCTGTGGTTTTGAGGGCAGTGAGTAGCTTAAACTCACCCGCAGGTAGATCTTGGTGTCACTGCAGACTCTGGCTCCATTTGGCACAGTTAATGTCCTCTGCAAGCTGGGTAGCTGGGTGTCTAAAAAGAGAGCTCTCCGTATGGCTCCCTTCTGCTGCTGCTTCAGACGATCCAGCTGAACTTCAACGTTAAACTCTATAACACACATCAATTCACAGATATAGTTTATTTTTATGGCATGGTGCTTTTACGTTGGCTTCACACATATACATGCTATGCTGACACAGCACTAAATCTCAAACCCTATTGGTCAGAATCGACATTTTTCAGTAAACTTTCTCAGAACATGCTTAAATCATTTTCATTTTATCACTATCCAACACCCGAAGAGAAAGTCTGTAAGAAAAGTTATAACACGTTTGATCAAAAGCTGTGAAGGTATTTAAGGAATTTAAATGCGTTTGGGCACCGGTCAGATGTGTGTTGGGCACCTGTGCTCAGTTATGTGAGCGAGTGCAATGGGTGTTATTCCTCACACATTGTCCAGACCTTTAATGACCGAGCATATGGCAGTATTATTAGCACAGGGTTAATAAAGGGAAGTAATTACTGAATAATTACTTTGTAAATGTTGTGCTTGAACCAAGAAAGGCATATAGATGGGGGAAAAGAAACACTAAATATATATACTAAATATATTCTAGGTTATAAAGGTAAACTCTTTTTTATGACAAAAATGGCTTAGGACCCTCTTTATTATGAAGGGTAGCAAACCTCTGCTTAAGATCTGAGGCATCATTCATGAGCAAACCGTGTGTGATGAAGTAAGATTTACAGAAAAATGACTTTTGCCTTAATGCACCGCTATTGAAACTTCTCGATGGAGCTCCTATACGTGGGTAAGCAGGAGCAGATGTGTATTGCTGGCTTACCGAGATGATTTGGTAGGTGCTTCCCATTGGCTGAGAGACAGAAGCTCAGGTTAACACTGAAAGAGGCAAAAACAGACAAATGATGAGTGAAATAGATTTATTACAATGAGCCTTTAAAGACAGATGCTTAGAACATCTCTGTGTCTATCAAACCCTATCAATTCATTCAGCTTACAGCAGTATGGCTGAAAAGATTGAAATTGAATGGACAGGGAGATAGAGAGGTGGATGGATGAATAAAGAAATATAGAGATAGAGAAATGGGTGGATGTTTGATAGAGAGAGAGAGAAATGTAGAGACAGAGAGATGGATGGATGTTGGATAGTGAGAGAGAAATATAGAGATAGAAAGAAGGATGGATGGAGAGAAGGAGAAATATGGAAAGAGATGGATGGATGGAAAGAGAAATGGATTAATGGATGATGGATGGATGGAGAGAGAGAGAAATATATATATAGAGAGAGATGAATGTATGGATGTATGTTGGATAGAGAGAGAGAGAAATATATAGAAATATATAGAGATGGATGACAGATGAAGAGAGAGAGAAATATAGAGAGATGGACGGATGGATGGAGAGAAAGAGATATATAGAATGAGATGGGTGGATAGATGGAAAGAAGGAGAACTACAGAAAGAGATGGATGATGGATGATGAATGGATGGATTGAGAAAGAGATGGATGGAAAGACGGAAAGAGAAATGGATTAATGGATGGATGGAGAGAGAAATATAGAGAGATTGATGGATGGACAGAGAGTGAGAAATATAGAGAAAGATGGATGGATGGAGAGAAGGAGATATATAGAATGAGATGGATGGTGGATGGATTGATGGATAGAGAAAGAGATTGATGGAAAGACGGAAAGAGAAATGGATTAATGGATGGATGGAGAGAGAAATATAGAGAGACGGATGGATAGATGGAAAGAAGAAATATAGAAAGAGATGGATGGATGGATGGATGGATGGATGGATGGAAAGAGAAATGGATGGATGGATGGAGAGAGATAGAAATATAGAGAGAGATGGATGGATAGATGGAAAGGAGGAGAAATATAGAAAGAGATGGATGTATGGAGAAAGAGATGGATGGATGGATGGATGGATGGATGGAGAGAGAAATATAGATAGAATACATGGATAGAAAGAGAAAAGATGGATGGATGGATAGATAGAGAAATATAGAGAGATGAATGGATGGATGTATTGATAGAGAAAGAGATTGATGGAAGGATGGGTGGATGGAGAGAGAGAGAAATATAGAGAGAGAAGGATAGATCGATGGAAAGGAGGAGAAATATAGAAAGAGATGGATGGATGGCGAAAGAGATGGATGAGAAGAAAATGGATGAATGGATATATGGATAGAGCGGGAGAGAGAGAAATATATAGAGAGATTGATGAATAAATGGAAAGAAGGAGAAATATAGAAAGAGACGGATGGATGGATGGATGGATGGATGGATGGAGAAAGAGATGAATGGATGGATGGATTGAGAGAGAAATATAGAGAGAGATGGATGGATAGATGTATGGATAGGAGAATACATGGATAGAAAGAGAATAGATGCATGGATGAATGGATAGATAGAGAAATATAGAGAAAGATGGATGAATGGATGGATAGAGAAAGAAATGAATGGATGATAGATGGAGAGAGAGAGAGAAAGAAATATAGAAAGAGATTAATGGATGGATGGATGGATGGATGGAGAGAGAAATATATAGAGAAATAGATAGATGTGAGAGAAACATATATGGAAAGATGGATGGATGAATGGATGGATGGAAAGAGAGAGAAATGTATGGATAGATAGATAGAGAACGGCGGATGGAGATAAAGAGGTGTATGGATGGATGAATGGATGTATAGATGTATAGATAGGATAGAAAAGGGAAGTATAAAGATCATTCTAAAATAAAAGTGAGGTAACAAAATATATTCCCAATCCAGGCTCCTCCTGACCTGTGTAATAAATGCTGTACTGTATGTTCACATGTGTGTTTCTAAGTTCTCTCTCTCTCTCTCTCTCTCTCTCTCTCTCTCTCTCTCTCTCTCTCTCTCTCTCTCTCGCTCTCTCTCTCTCTCTCGCTCTCTCTCTCTCTCTGTCTCTCTCTCTCTCTCTCTCTCTCTCTCTCTCTCTCTCTCGCTCTCTCTCTCTCTCTGTGTGTGTATTAGCTCACACACATGTGCAGCTCAGTATGTCCTGATGTTTCCCAGCTGTGTTTCACCACTAAACAATATCTCATTCAAAGCCACTGCTACACCTCTCTCGCTCTCTCTCTCTTTCTCTCTCCTTCCAAAAGCCCCTGTGTCTAGGCAACGGGTCGTAATCAAGACATGTGTATACAAACTTTCCCTGTTTAAAACAGCACAGGGGGGAGAAAAAGACATTTTATGTCAGATGGGGACCCACCCTGCAGTTTCATTTCCCTCTACAGATAGAATTCATATTTTTAAAACTGGCTTCATAGAGGTGGGGAAAGCCATTTCATGCTTTTCGCCACCTTCCTGGCTCACGCTCAACCGGCATAGCGTGTCCAAACCATTTAAAAAACTTTTGCTGACAGTTTAAATATACCCCTGCCATATGTCAGGTCTGTTACACAAAGCCTAACTGTGGGTGTAATGAAGTAACCTATTTTTTTAAAGTCAATAACATTTTATCAACATGTGGTTAAAAGGAGTATTGTTGTTTAGAAGTAAAATAGTTTTTGTTCAACAAGATAAAACACATACCAAGACACATGCAGGGTCTCAGTCCCATGGGTAATGGTGCAAAGTTTCTCTTCTGGATTTATCATAGCTGGATAGACACTCAGAGTGGCACTTGTATTTACAATAGGACGAGATCTGGAAAGGTATAAAAGGATGTAACATCGAAAAAACCTTTTGTTTTTGATATTTTCTGTTTTGGTACCTTTACATGTAAATGCCTGTGACTCACCTGTACAGAATAGCAGAGTCAGCACCAAACGCACCCACAATGAGATCTGTGGTAGAAAAGTGTTGAAAAAAAAACTTAGTATAAACTAAACAATCAGACTTGTGGTGTTGAAAGAGTTTTACACAAATTATATTCGTTTTCGGTTTTCACCTGGATAGCCATTGTAATCCAGATCTTCACCTCCACGAAGGGCGTAACCGAAACTGGCAGGAAGATTTGCTGATACGGATGATGCCCATTGGCCGGCGATCACCTGAGAGGGCTTTTCTCTGAGTCCTCCAGCAAATCCATTAAAGATGAGCACCAATCCTTGTTTGTCTTTCCCACCGAACGGACAACTGATGGCTATATCTGCAAAAAATAAACAGAAAGTGTGAAAATAGAACAGTAAAGAAATCCAGAAATAATATTATATAAGATAAAATGCAAACAATCTAACCATTGTAGCCATCTTGGTTGAGGTCCCCAAGTGGAGCGATGGAGCTGCCAAACCTGCCAAACGTATGTGTGCCAGTGAGGTGAGGTAGCTGAGGCGTGAGATCTAAAGGTCCATTCTGCAAGTACACGTAAACACGACCCAACTCCTCCAATCGCCCATCAGAATCTCGAACCATGAACATGGGAGCTCCAACCAGCAGGTCTGTCATTCTGGAGGTGACATCAATCATAAAATACACAAAATGTCATCTAATATAAATGCATAAATCTAAAGCCATATTTATACTTTTGCATTGACTGTATGGTGTACTCGCGTTCCCTATGCTGTACCCTGATTCAAACCTCCTCAAAACAAAAAATCTGCAATACTGTATAGTGTCGCACTTCCTCAGGCACATTTCTGCTTGCGATGATAAAAACAAAAATAGACCAAGCTGAGGAGCGTAATTTATAAAGTCTGCTGTAACAAAAGTCGCTGTCTGTTTGCAGCCATTACTACTGATTCTTCTCCAGAAATGTTACATTGATCCTTCTGCTTTGATAGCGTGGGTTACACCTATAACTTTGGGTTTACACCTGATGTCATAGCAACAAAAACAAGCTATTTGCGCGTAGTTGGAAACTTGAAGAAGCGGAGGACCCTCCATTCGCGCGGAGGACCCTCCATTCGCGCGGAGGACCCTCCATTCGCGCGGAGGACCCTCCATTCGCGCGGAGGACCCTCCATTCGCGCGGAGGACCCTCCATTCGCGCGGAGGACCCTCCATTCGCGCGGAGGACCCTCCATTCGCGCGGAGGACCCTCCATTCGCGCGGAGGACCCTCCATTCGCGCGGAGGACCCTCCATTCGCGCGGAGGACCCTCCATTCGCGCGGAGGACCCTCCATTCGCGCGGAGGACCCTCCATTCGCGCGGAGGACCCTCCATTCGCGCGGAGGACCCTCCATTCGCGCGGAGGACCCTCCATTCGCGCGGAGGACCCTCCATTCGCGCGGAGGACCCTCCATTCGCGCGGAGGACCCTCCATTCGCGCGGAGGACCCTCCATTCGCGCGGAGGACCCTCCATTCGCGCGGAGGACCCTCCATTCGCGCGGAGGACCCTCCATTCGCGCGGAGGACCCTCCATTCGCGCGGAGGACCCTCCATTCGCGCGGAGGACCCTCCATTCGCGCGGAGGACCCTCCATTCGCGCGGAGGACGCTCCATTCGCGCGGAGGACGCTCCATTCGCGCGGAGGACGCTCCATTCGCGAGTACCACAGAGGATGCCTATTCGCGTCATTGCATTGACTCTAATTAAAACATCTAAATAAAATCTAAAATATATATTTTATTTGTTTAATCTGTACCAATAAAAGACAATTGGTGGAGGTCAGGTGATAGCAACTATGTATGCTCTCAGTAATGTTCTGTTTTATTTTTATTTTATTATATTTTATTTTTTAAGTTTTTGGATTGTTGTTTTTGCTTGTGAAGTACTTTGGTCAACCTTTGTGTCATTTAAAGGTGCTATATAAATAAACCTTGACCTTGATGTAAAATTCTACTGGTGAAAACTTTAAAACGGATGAAAAATAAACGTTTTTGAAGTTAAACATTAGATTATTGAAATATTTACTTAAAATCTCAGGGGGTACTTCAAGTAAAAGTAAATTTAGGTCAATAGGGGTTCAGCTTACAAAAAACCGGACATATGGCTTAAAGGGTAGGGTGTAGGTCAGACACAGAAGTATAAATTAGGCTTAATCTGTAAAGTAATTTTACCAACTAAATAAATTGTATGTTCTAGATCTAAACGCACATGCATGATCACATACCCATCATGGTTGATGTCAGTAGCTGCCACCGCATAGCCAAAGTAGGATCCCATCTGAAAAACACCAATGTCAAAACAGATCAACCAATGTCTCACAAACAAACATGTCTTACGCTTGGTCTGAACATTCCCTCATTTCTCCTTTACAACACTTTCTGAACTGAATCATCAAATATATATGCAGTATCTTCTCATTTTACAAGGAGGCTATTTTATAGATGCTGTGTGTCACATAGCAACTTTGTGTAACTTATGAATGCCTCATGGACATTAGCTTCACACTGTTACGCCTAAGGCACAAATTGACATTCATTTAAATCGGTTCGGTTGTGATTTCCAGTGCATGAAAAAGCTGTCTGGTGACTCAGATGTGTCTCTGTTCTCCAGACCCCTGAGGTGGGCACACACAGGCGCTTTCTGATTGTATTTATTCAGCTGAGGCAATCAGACCAGTAAGAGACCTCCAACAATTTCCATTTGCAAAGCCGTAGCGCACGTTTAAGCAAAACTGCCTGTAAGCTCTCGCCTCCAATAATCATCTTTTACTGCTAACCACAGAGCACTCCAGCTCGGTTTAAAGAGATTGTAAAGGAAATGATTTTGCTTATGTCATCAGTGCAGAACAGTTTTACTATCCTGGTAAAAAAAAGTGGTGACCTTTCCTCTTGTTTATAATTTCATTTTAAGAGAACAAACACAAATTCAGCTGTTAAGTTTCATCTTCAAAATAACCTGATTACGACGGTTGTTTTGATCTTTACATAAAGACAGTAATTGAGTGCCATATGGCTAATGTTATTTGACCTCACCTGCTCACCAGTGAAGTTTTTCAGCATGTCCAAAGAGCCATTAAGAATGGAAACCTGAGAAGATAAAACAACACGCTAGTGTTTTCTTTTCATCACGTGCCAGCAAACAATCTGTGGTTAAAGCATTATGCACGTGCTGCACAATGTTTCCGACAAATTTATTGATTGATGTTTTTATAAATCGTTGTTTTCTCTCACCTGCCCGTGCAGTTTTAGCCCTCTGGGGACTCCAGTCACAAAGTCTTAGAGACAGAAAGCAGACAAGGCAACAAAACACAGTAAATAGCAAGATTTAATAGTGGCAACATGGAGGTCTGTGGGTTTAAGATCATTTTTACAATAATTCATTGCTCCAAGGGCTCAATTTTAACATTTGTTTGGGTGAAACTGCACCATGAAGTAAAATAAATCATCATAACACTTGTTTTGAATGGTTCTTAAAAGTTGGTGTGAAGTCCGACATTAAATGTGCTCTCAGTTTGTGACACGACAGAAAAATGTGTTATTATTTCCCAGTCAAATTTGAATGATAAAAAACGTCAAATAAATAGGAGTTATCAAAATCTTGAATCAGCTCTCAAATGCTGGGGGCGTGGCCATAGTCTGTGCTGAAACCACGCCCACTTGCGGGAAAGCTGCCAGGTCTCTCTTAAAGGCGCTCTAAGCGAATAATGTGCGACGTCACTTCCTGTTGATGTTTGAACTGTTTTCAAACAGACAGAGCGTAGCTAACTCCTCCCCCTCCCCCTCCCTTCCGTGCTTTCATGAACGCGCCCAACCCCCACCCCCAAATCCTTCTTGTCGTTTATTGGCTGGAACACTTTGTTATGGTTTCTGTTTGTAGGTTTGGCCATTTGTTGATATTGCCGTTTGTGAAGCCTGGGCTGTCTACAGAGATCGCGTTTTTTTACAGTT
Organism: Paramisgurnus dabryanus; assembly: GCF_030506205.2. Classification (NCBI taxonomy): domain Eukaryota; kingdom Metazoa; phylum Chordata; class Actinopteri; order Cypriniformes; family Cobitidae; genus Paramisgurnus; species Paramisgurnus dabryanus. Next base: position 1,246,494 of record NC_133357.1, read on the forward strand.
TGATCAGCGGACAGGCAGCAAGCAGATAGTGAGGAGATGTTTCCGGTATGTAACAAAAAATGTTTTATGGTCTAAAACGCTTCAATTCGCTTAGAGCACCTTTAACTTTCAAATACCGCTTCAATCTGACTGGATGCCCGTAATTGTGTTAGGGGCATTTGTGTAATACTGAATAGTGGAAAAACAGTTTTTTAAGATTTCTGTGCTCAGGATTATTTGGGCGGGGCTAAAACGGTGGCTTGATGATGCACGGGAGCCACCGTTTTAGCCCCGCCCAAATAATCCTGAACACAAATGTGGAAAACAGTTTTTCCACTATTTAGTATTACAGTTCAAAGTATTAACAATGTGTTTCAGCCATACATATTTTACATATATAATGCGAAACAATTCTCTGAAATGACTTTACACTGACTTTAATAAACATATGAAGAGTTTGGTTCCAAAACGCGATGAACGCCTTTTTTATTGTTACCACCAAAATCAGTATTGTATCAGGTCAGTATTAAAAAGTAAATTCTTAATTTTACGCAAAATCCGATATCCGCTGTGTTATTCTGTCATCTTTTCTCCCATTTTTCCCAAAATGCAATAAACGCCAGTCCTCCTTGTCTGCAGAATGCAATAAATCCGCTCAACAAATCACAGCGCACCATTCCACGCATTGTTAACAATAATGGCGGTGCTTTAAATACACACAGAATCCTAGTTTTCCTCATCTACTTTGTACTTCATGATCAACAAACAAACAAAAACAAAATAATACTTTTGATTGCATTGATTAACCTGTGGTGGTTTTCTGTGGCGGGAAGAAACGTAAGCTACTCGGGCAACGGAAAAATGCCGGCTGTTGCTTGTTCGCCCGACAGCATCAAGCTTCTGTCATGCTAACACATTGACCTCATGGGATCTTATGAAAAAGTTTCCATTATTTTACTCAAAGTCAACGAAAATCTAGCAGGACCAAAACATTTTACAACTGATCGCTGTCAAAAAAAGTTCAGCGCAACATCCCAAGAAAAACAGCAGCAATGAAAGTGTTCTTAATATGACAAAGTAAGTGTTTTGATTAATGCCATTAATGTTTATTTTATCAGTGTATACCACTAGTTAACTAAATGAATATAACATGGCAAAGATGAATTTCTATATTGATTGAATAGATTTATAGCATTTTGAAAAAAACTTGTAATGGATTTATTGCATTATGCGCAAAAATAATTAGTTTTTATAATACATTTTTTGTTTTTATAACCTAAAGATGCTATGTGAAAGTTTGTAACAGAAAATAGTGCTTCTCATCTTGTCACGTTCTTGGTATAGAAAACTCGTTTTTACCGAAATTAGTTTTGGAACCAAACTCTTCAAAAGCACTATACCATTCAGAGTAAAATTAAAATCACACTTTTATAAATTGTTTATAAGTAACCCGTCCCACAAATGACGTTTTTAACATTTCAAAAGTTTTACCTTCTTCATCACCTCCACTGAAATTGCCCACAGCCACAGAATAACCTGTTAAACCAAATATACAGATGAGACATATGTAGAGATTTATAAATACTGGAGGACCTCCAACTCTTAACAGCAGCATCTGAACTGCTTACTAATAGGAGGAGAGGCAATTCATACCCATGTAGTTGTCATCAAAGGTGATTTCTTTTTTCTGTTTCGTCTGAATGAGCCCATCTACAGATGTCAGGAAGTATCCGGGGTAATAGGCCTGGACTATTTTTTGCTTGACTGCTGTGATCACTTGACCTAGAGATGATACAGAGAAGTTAAACTTTAGCCAGATTATGCAAATATACACATTTCGAAGACGCTGAAGGAGTTGGCAAACTAGTTTTTAAAATATACGTTTATGAGGCGTTTATGTTTGCAATGCCAACCTTGCCAGAAGTAACTGCCAGGTCCGCCAAGCACCACTTTTCCTTCCTGTAACAAAGCAACAATATTAAAGTGAGAACAGAAAAGATGCAACAGTACTGATGATCATAGCATTTCTGTGTCCTTTTCAGTCCAAAAATGTCTCACCCGTGTAAAATCAGCACTGAATCCACCCTGACAATAGCCTTGTCCTTTTCTTCCATGAAATTCTGCAACAGGTGACATTTATTTCATAAAGCATCCATTTACCTTTTTTTTTTATATCACACTCCATATAAAAAAATCTCCTTATTAGGATAGAGCGGTTTAAAGCAGACTGCATCAAACCACCCTATATATTTTTCATACTGTAGTAAGCCTACCTGTTCGACATGGAGCGTATTCCACAAACTTGGTGAAATTTTTGATTGACAGATAACATGATCCAGTGGAGTCGGCCTCAGGCATGTTTTCCATGGTTCTCCATGAGTACAAAGGAGCACAAGCCTAGAGGAAAAATAGTGTAAGGATAAAGGTCACCTCCATATCACATGCAAGCAGTTCATAAGTAAAGAATACGGTACATCTGGAGCAAAGTAAATTTGACTGAATGTCAGTCATAGTCATGAAAAGCCAAATTTAACTTGGACTTTTGGAAACATCTTACCAGTACACTATCTTCATGAACCCGTACTGTTGCTCCGAACCACTGATGGGATTTGAACTCTCCCTGCTGTGGTGTGAAATTCACTGTCAAGTCTAGATCTCCTACAGCCAGAAAAACAGCAAAAGACAAGTTTCCACTGCTTAGATGGTTTTAGACAGCATAGCATGAAAAATAAAGCATAGTTACTTTCTTAAAAATGGCAGGTGAAAAATGAACAGACTGCACGATTAGCTCCTCAGGTGACTGATAAGGTTAAAGGTCATCTCACACAGTGCCGGCACTCAAGAGGAAAAGACAGATGTAACATATGGGCTGAAACTGGATTCATAATTCAAACAAAGGTGACATGTGCTGACCAATGAGAGATGTTGAGACTTCAATGAGACCGCTAGACCAAGACCAGAGCTTAGATTCAGCTGGATTATTCACCAGACCAGAACAATCTGATCCCACATTAAAAACATCGCCACAAAAAGCCTTTGACTGTCACACTGAACCACATGACATTCTCCAGACGCACCATCATTTAAAACATGACGCAACACAGAGAAATATTTCTCTATTTTCTGTTTCTTTTTGACTTGGGGGTTTCTTGAGATTTATTGGAATCCCATTCATGAGATTCATTAAACTGGTGGTATCTTGTCTGGCTCAAGAGGGGATGTGGCTTTAGTGGGAAAAAGTCTCAGGAAAACTCATCCAATCTTTCAGATACACATTCTCTTTTTTCCTTTTGTTTACAGCACCCTTCACCTTCCTTTTCCCAAGCCTGTCATCCTTTTCAAGGAATTCTATTATTTTCTTCTTCTCCCACTCATTCTTTTACTATCATGTATTACTTTTTTATCTTCTTCTACTTGTCAACTCGTTAGTCTCATCCTTTTCCTTCCAAATCATGGATGCACAGACACACAAACACACACACAAAGACACAGAGAGAGAGAGAGAGAGAGAGAGAGAGAGAGAGAGAGAGAGAGAGAGAGAAGCACTCTGACACAGACATGCACAGAGACGTACACAAAGACATAGTTACAGAGACACACAGAAACACAGACACAGACACACACAGAGACACACAGAGACACACACAGTGAGAAGCACTCTGACAGACATGCACAGAGACATAGTGACAGAGACACAAATAGAACACACACACACACACACACACACACACACACACACGAAAAGACACCCACACACACAGAAATATACACCGAGACAGAGACACACAGATACATACAGAAACACACACAGAAAGACACACATACACAGAGACAGAGACACACGCAGAGAGAAGCACTCTGACACAGACATGCACAAAGACATAGTGACAGAGACACACAGAAACAGACACACACTCACACATGGAAAGACACCCACACACACAGAAATACACACTGAGACAAAGACACTTACAGACAGAGACACACAGACACAGAGAGACACAGAGACACACACAGAGTGAAGCACTCTGACACAGACATGCACAGAGATATAGTTACAGAGAAACACAGACACACACAGAAAGCTACACATACACAGAGACACACATACACAGAGACACACACACAGAGACAGAGACACACACAGAGACAGAGACACACACAGAGACAGAGACACAGGGACACACACACAGAGACACACACACACAGAGACACGCACAGAGACATAGTGACAGAGAAACACAGACACACACAGAAAGACACACATACACAGAGACACACACAGACACAGAGACACACACAGACACAGAGACACACACAGACACAGAGACAGAGACACACACAGGCACAGAGACAGAGACACACACAGGCACAGAGACACACACAGAGACAAACACACAGACAGAGACACACACAGAGACACACACAGACACAAGCACTCTGACACAGACATGCACAGAGACATAGTGACAGAGAAACACAGACACACACAGAAAGACACACATACACAGAGACACACAGAGACAGAGACACACACACAGAGACACACACACAGAGACACACACACAGAGACACACACACAGAGACACACACACAGAGACACACACACAGAGACACACACACAGAGACACACACACACACACACACACACACACACACACACACACACACACACACACACACACACACAAGCACTCTGACACAGACATGCACAGAGACATAGTGACAGAGAAACACAGACACACACAGAAAGACACACATACACAGAGACAGAGACACACACAGAGACACACACAGACAGAGACACACACAGACACAAGCACTCTGACACAGACATGCACAGAAACATAGTGACAGAGAAACACAGACACACACAGACGCAGAGACACACACAGACACAGAGATACACAAACAGAGAAGCACTTATAGGAACAGACATACACAGAGACACAAACACAGACTCACAAACAGAGAAGTCTTAGAGACACACAGACAGAAACAGAGAGAGACACACATACACAGAGAGAGACACACAGACAGAGACACACACAGACACAAGCACTCTGACACAGACATGCACAGAAACATAGTGACAGAGAAACACAGACACACACAGACGCAGAGACACACACAGACACAGAGATACACAAACAGAGAAGCACTTATAGGAACAGACATACACAGAGACACAAACACAGACTCACAAACAGAGAAGTCTTAGAGACACACAGACAGAAACAGAGAGAGACACACATACACAGAGAGAGACACACATACACAGAGAAGCACACACTAGGAAGCACACATAGACATATAGACACACACATGGACAGATACAGGTGAACACTTAAACACACATACACAGGCGCACACACACAAACAATTTATTTCCCCAGACGTCTGTTGTTTCGTCTCTGAAGGATCATGGGTAACCCAGTAGGAAATCAGTGGGGATTACAGACCTCTAATATCATTAAAGTTATATGCCTTATGGCCACCTCCATGGCGATCGTATTCTCCCTCTCAGTTTCCTCTTTTTTCACATCCCGTCTTTCCCTTGTGCTCTGCCAAAGAAAAGAGCACCGAAGAATCATGCAGGAAAACCAGCAGTCCTGCCCCAGCGAAACTAAAGTGTATGTGAAATGTGCTCCCAGACGCTGCTAGATATACGTAATAAGATGCCGGCTAATGTAAATCTAGTGCTCGGTCGGGTTGGACGGCCTCTGGGAAAAGAATCAGTCAATGTCAAAAGAGGAGGAGCATTTAAGCAAACGATTATCTCACTTTCCACATCATGGTTGAAGAGTACAGCCAGAATGATAAAGCTCAGCAGGAAAGGTGGAGGAAACCAATGTTGTTTGGGCACGGTTATGGGGAGACCTTCCCAAAACTGGACTGCCTGTATTATATCTATTCCACATAGCAAAATGACTTCATATCCTAAACATAATACAAAAAACGCAAACTGTGGTTAGTGTTAAGTAGGTGGACCTTAAGTGTCTACTTGGGTAGTTTCAGATAAGTGACATGGACCATAATTTATGTCACAAAATTCCATCTACATGAGATACTGCTGACATAACCAGATCAGATTAAAGAAGACACATTCAACGCTGCTAAAACAATTATTAAGAGATGCCCGTGCTGTGATTTACAACCATTTTCATCAAAATTCCCTCTGTTGGTAATCCTATGAGTGCTCACAGTCTCTCGAGTCGAGCCGAGAAGACGTATGAGCTCTCTCAGGGAATAGCGGAGGTCAGGGGTCACATACGCACCACTCTCTCTCTCTCTGGTGAGTGAGGTACCCCATTAGTAAAGCATCAAGCCTGTGTGAATAAGGGCGAGTTAGGAGGGGTATCGGAAGGCACGGGGCACATGGCTAAATTCAGTCATCACATCAAGTGTCCTTTGGGAGATGCCACAAGAAGGAAATGAGAAAAGACAAGAGTCAGCATCCCCCCTCTCATCTTTCTCAGTTATTTTCTTATCAGGGAGGAAAAGGAAAGAGGTTAGATCTTAAGACCTGATTAGCTATGGCTCTGTGACTGAGAGATGTGAGTTTGGAGGAAGCATTATCTGACCCTCTCGTGACCCACTTAAGAGAAACCAATGGTGCATCAGCGACCGCTGGGTCAAGCCTTTATTCAAGTGGTGAGGTCTAAATATGAAAGATTAGCTGTGACTTAATGTGAACTATGCAGGTAGAGTGCAACAGCAAGATTTAGAGACTTGAATGAATAGCTTGAATGCCCTGTATATTAAAGGGATAGTTCACCCAAAAATGAAAATAATGCCATTAATGACTCACCCTCACGTCGTTCCAAACTCGTAAGACCGCCGTTCATCTTCAGAACACAGTTTAAGATGTTTTATATTTAGTCCGAGAGCTTGTTGACCCTTCATTAAAAATCTACGTACGGCATACTGTCCATGTCCAGAAAGGTAATAAAAACATCATCAAAGTAGTCCATGTGACATCAGTGGGTCAGTTAGAATGTGTTGAAGCATCAAAAATACACTTTGGTCCAAAAATAACAAAAATTACAACTTTATTCAACATTGTCTTCTCTTCCGTGACTTGTGTGAAGCGCATGTGTGAGACTAAAGTCACGTGACTGCAGTGACTAGGCTGACGTGTTATCTGGTGCGCCCCAGCTGTTTTTTTTTTGTGCCCAGGCTTCGTTTACAGTCTGAGGGAGACGCACACTGTAAGTTTGAACAAAGAAAAACTTTGCAAACATGTCTGAGGATAACACCTTATCCACGTCACTGCAGTCACGTGACTTTAGCCTTGCGCATGCGCTTCACAACAGACGCAGAAGAGAAGACAATGCTGAATAAAGTCATAATTTTTGCTATTTTTGGACCAAAATGTATTTTCGATGCTTCAACAAATTCTAACTGACCCACTGATGTCACATGGACTACTTTGATGATGTTTTTATTACCTATCTGAACATGGACAGTATACCGTAGGTAGATTTTGAATGAAGGATCAACAAGCTCTCAGACTAAATATAAAACATCTGAAACTGTGTTCTGAAGATAAACGGAGGTCTTATGAGTTTGGAACGACATGATGGTGAGTCATTAATGATATTTTTTCATTTTTGGGTGAACTATCCCTTTAAGAGATGCACTAATGTGAGAAATTGTGGTTGTCATGGAAACAAACATTATAGCGCTCAGCATCCACTGAACTTAAGTAAATCTGGCTGTTTCTCACTTATTAAAATCATTTTCGATCTGCAAATATGTATTGACATCTTATTAAATGATCATTGGATAAACATTGACCTCTGAGACTAAACCAACCGCTGTAATATATCACACGTCACAGGGAATTACCTCAATTCAATTTCCATCTACCGCTCCAATATTGAGTTAAACCAAAACAACATTACGTTTTAATTGAAGTGAAAATGTAACAGGAAGAACAGCCTGGCATTTATTAGAAATAAACAGTTTATTTACTAATAGAAAATGCCGCTAACGGTTTTATTAAAAATCTGCTGCATGCCACGATTAGCTGCTTTTCATAACATATAACCTCCAATTCATAATAATAAAATATAAAGCCACACGGCTCTGTAAAAGGTTTTGCTGGAATCTTTCTCTCCGTGTAACAGACAGTAAATCTGGATTTTCACTGCACACTTTTACTTTACAGGAAGGAAGCCAGCAGTCTGAGAAAGCGAACATTTCACAGTCCTCCTGACATGTGCTCAACAACTTGGATCAGTCCCTAATACTCAGTTCACTTCAAGAAAAATATTCTTCTTTGATTTAATACACACTTTATAGGGCACGCTGACATCTCCGCTTATTTTTCCCCCATCGCTGTAGTGCATGCAAGTCTGACTCATTGTAATTTGCCCATGTTGCACCACAATAGAGATCACTCCAAGTAAGCATGAAAATAAATATGAACTTAAGACAACAACAAAACAGACAAATTACATTAATTACATTAAACTTCTCTACTTAATACCTACTACATTTACATTTATGCATTTGGCAGACGCTTTCATCTAAAGCGACTTACAAAGCACTCAAGCTATAGAGTTTACCAGCATGAATGTCCAGACCTTGCTTATGCGTTGCTTGTGTCGTGTTATTGGAAAGTACCTCAATGTTGAGAAATTTTCATAAGCATCACAGTCGACACAATGAGAGGAGAAGGACTGTGTGACCGAAAGGTGCTTATTTTCAGGAAGCCACATAATGGAAGGAGCAGATATCTATCAACACAGGGATTGTTTTGAAGAGGATGTGGTAACTTAAGTCTAAACACTGGATCTGCTTACAGTGCTGGTAAACAATTAGCAGTCTTAAGACCTCAATTAATTACATAGGCTCAGTGGCGTAGAGTCTGGGCATGCAGGGTATGCACGTGCAAATGGGCCCGGGCCAATAGGGCGGATATCTACATGAACATTTAGGATGGACAGATATAAACATGAAACTGGGGCCTCAAAGAGAAAAGAGAAGGCGGAGAAGTTAGTCTCGAGTCAAAAACTACCGTAAACATTTTGTTTTTCTTTATTTAAATCTACCCTTTAAAGTAAAAAAGTAAAGTAAAAATATTTGACTACCTTATTAAAAGTATATGTTGTTAACAGACCTGCGCGTCACAGTTAACAGTGGCAACGTGCAAGGTTGGGCGGGCTTTGGCTTAAGGGGGCCCATCATTTTTTTTGAATATGGGCCCGGGACTCACTTGCTACACCACTGCATAGGCTTGACCAACTGGATTTATCGGTACAAAACCAAGCATTTATTTACTGACTACACTCTAAAGACGAATGGGTAATTCTCACGAAATCCAGATTTAGAAGGTGTCCAGCATCAGAATTTTTAAAACGTCACTGAAGCCAATTTTTTTGCACATATAAAATTAAGGTCTGAACTTACTATAACCATTATTTTTAGAGGATTAAAAAATATTTCCTATATAATTATTTTTTAGATTATCATTATAAAAAAATTATCATTACCGCAACATGATATTACATTAAATATATGCATTTACAAACTCATGTTTCGGTAATGAGAACTAAAAAGTTGTTTAGGTACTATGACAAACTAAATTTTAACTTTTATCTGAAGAGAAAAAATAAGAACTGCTTAACTGGTAGCCATCTTGAGTGTCACAGTCAATTATGTCCCTTCCAACTAATCTTTTTTAAATGTTAGTTCCTTGAGGGCTTAAACAATGATTGAAAATTGTTGCGGAGGTTGAGAAAATTGGTCTTGGACACATTTATATTCCTTATTATTGTCTCTACATTTACCAATGATCACCAAATACCACATGTTTTTTTTACTGTAAATGTTTATAGTATAACATGCACTGAAGCTTTTTATTATTATTATTTTTTTTTTATTATAAATATTTCCATGTCAAAGAACCCAAATACAGTCATGGACACGTTGCGGTAATGAAAATTTTCCCCTTCAATGTGGAAAAAACAACAAAATTGGTTTCTGTGTCATTTGAAATCATGTGCAAAATAGTACATGAAGAGATGTTTGTAAATGTATGCTTCTAATTTTGATAGCATTTACTTTTTTATCAAAAAGTTTCATGACACCTCATAAGTCTAATATTGTGAGAATCACCCGGATGTGTAACTTTTGGGACAACACACTAAATGCAAAACAGACACATCTCTGTGTTGTTATTGAAACAACACTGTGTTACTTAGTTTTAACACAATTTATGTTGTCACTTTAATTTTAACACAAAATGACACATAGGCCTGGTTTCACAGATAAGGCTTAGCTAAAGCCAGGACTAAGCCTTAGATGAATTAAGGTGTTTAAGCATCTTTAATAAGAAAAAGATGTTGTATAGTTGTGCATCCTGAGACAAATCAATGGCACTGGAATATTATAAGATCCGTCAGTGCAAGTTATTTTCAATTAAGACAGCTTAACCGTGTTTTAGTCTAAGACTAGCCTTAAGCCTTATCTGTGAAACCATGGAGCATGATGTGTTAAAATGATGCATAATGTGTCAAATAACATTGCACAAAAATGTGTAAAACATATCCGTTTTCAGAGTGTACTTTAGCACATCTTTATGGTGTCGTGCCATCTAAAATATGGTATTATGTCATTTGAATAGCCTGTTTAACTTATTATCATCCAATGTTTTAGCAAAATGCATTACACTCTCAGAAAACAAGGTTCAAGTCACTGTGTTGGTATCCTTTTAAAAAGTATCAAGAGAGTCCACATTAGTGCCACAATTTGATTCCAATGTATACATATGTGTACTTAATGGTACATATTAGGACCTTTTTGAAAAGTACTACTGTACCATCCAATCTTTTGTACCTTCATTCTAAGAATATACAGTCACAATCTTACCGTATTTATCGAACTCGATGCTGGTGCATTGTGATTGGTTGAGGCCCCAGGGACAGTAGAAGACAGAACCTCCTTCTCTGATGTTAGGCTGGCTGGTGTTGGCTTTGGGTGCTCCAACTATAACACTCACACTGTTCAATGGAAAAAAGGGATGAAGTTAGCATACTATTAATACTAAGAACATTTTTAACAGAGCATAAACAATTCTGACATAAACAGGGCTATGGGGAACTTTAGATTTGAAGTCTAAGCTAAAGGAAACAGCTTTATATTTTACAGTTTAATATGATTATAAAGTCAGACCAGAAACTAGCAAAGAAATGCTGATGGTCTGAGGAAATGGACTGCCTGCTGGTCTACAGTACAGTATTGTATTATGCAACAACGTGGCCATGTGCAATCATTAGTAACTTTGTTGGCAACATGTGACCACCATGACACAAAGACACACACACACAAACCAGGTCCCACTGGGTAATAAGTCAATTGGAAAACAAGAGCTGAGACTGTGGTGGATACACAGCTGGTTTTGCTCTGGGTTACACACACACACACACACACACACACACACACAAATGTATCACACACTGGATGTGATCACATACATAAAGACAAACATACTACAAAACCGCATTAAAAACCTTACAAATCAACCATTAGGAATAAACAATTGTGATTGGACAGGAAGAGACTGAGGTAGATTTAAGAATAGTAAAAAATTAAAAAACGATTAGTTTTTTATTAAAATGTAAACATTTCTTCATAGAAAAGTCACTTCCAAAATGCTAGGGGTATTTAGGTGGTTGCCAATGTATTGCTATGTAGTTGCTAGGGGGTTGCTAACCGGCTTTAGGTGAAATGCTATGGAGTTACTAAAAAGTTCAAGGTGATTGTATACTGCTGAGGTTCTACTTCTGATCTGGGTCAATGACGTGACGTTAATTATTTTTGTGTCGTATGGTTCAATTAAATGTAAAAGGGCTAAAATTTCCAAATAAATTTGCAGATACCTTGCATACATTCTCTTTTTTGAGGACCAAGTCTAAAATTTCTGGTTTTATTTCATTTTGACAGAATATTTTGGGGATAATTGCAAAAATGTCAATGGGGTGTAACCGGTCTGAGTCAATTGGTGTAACTAATTTTTTTTTTTATGAAAACAAATATATTCATAAAAATATATAATCATCTAGTTTAGTGTAATGTTTTTTTTTTTTTTTTGATGATTACGCTTACATGCAATCAAGGTGATAAAATATTAAATATTTCTCATTCTTTGGTGCAATTGGAGGTTACACCATTTGACATTTTCAGGTCTATTTAGTCTTAAAAAAGTGTAAAAATTGTCTAAATGTAATTTTTTATTGCATAAAATGAACATAAATACACTATGTGCATTGAAATAAACCTGATGTATGCTTTAAAAAAAGTTTTTTAAAAAGATTTTTGCATTTTTTATCTTGCCAAACCGTTTTCGTCACTGACCCATCTACAGTTAGTGTAAAATATAATGTGCAGTATATAATGTAATACATAATAGTTTGTAATGCAGTGTAATATAAATAAGTCTATGGCATTTTACCCAGATTTTATCATCTGCCATGCAAAAATTGCAAATTGAAAGCCGCCCACTAAATAAACCACAAGATCTGATGCAAGCTGCCGTAGCACAAACACTGATATTTAATCTTTGGGAGTTTATTGCAAAGCAATAACTAGCGTTGTGCTTTGTTGCGTTCAATTGCATAGGATCATATTTACATCTGAAGCAAAAGTACCCAAAAACCGAGACGGACACTCCCAGCGTCCCTGCTCTTCTAATCTGCATCTAATTTTCCAAGAGCCAACGTGGATTTGCGCCACCATGACCTCATTGTCTGTAAACTTACTATCATCTTTCCTGTCATTATGGCCGGTCAATTGAGAACAGGGGGATGGGGGGTGTGGAGGTGTTTGTCAGAGGGCACTAGGGGCATCTTTGAGGGGGGGTTAAGGTACAGGAAGAGAACACCCTTTCCTGCCCCTGGGCTGGATTCAGTGACGCGTAACAGAGGGTTTCCTTACAATGGCCGTATTCAGAGAGACCATCGGTCAGCCATGCACGCTCAAGCCCACTTTAGATGCACTACAGAGATCCTGTAGGTAAGACCAGATGACCACTTGAGTCACAAACAGAATACAGACTGAGGAGGTTAATATCCATAAGATTAAAAGGACATTACTTTTTGTATTACTTGTAAAACTTTTATTTTTATGTACTACTCTTACTGTGCATTAACACTGACACTTCATCACTGTGCTTTGCTAGTCTCTTTGATAAACAAATGAATAACTGTCCTCTCAGTAAATGACGAAAGATGAATGACGTGAAATCCACCACTTCACTCTCATTGGTTGTCGTTCCCAAAGGTTGCTCATCGTTTGCATAAAAAGTTGAAATGTTCTAAAATTTGTCGTCTCCCATACAACAACAAAAATATAAAAATATATATTAAAAATATTATCTGGCAGAAATATATTTTAAATATATGCAAAATATATTTTGTAGAAAGTAATGCTCAGTTGAATATATTTTTGAATATGGAAATGTTTGAATATTTAGTTTTAACCTTCATATATCAACGTATATATTAAAATATTAAATAGCAAGCAAACACATTTTTTAATTTATCATCCAATATGGAAAAAAACGTACTCTTAGCCCAAATATATTTAAAATATATGCTAAATACAAGTTAATTTTATAAAGTATATTTTTGAAGATTTTTTTATGCTTTAAAATGTATTTATTTTTAAAATATATATCAAAATATACAAAAACTGCATTTTTTTTGTTGAAAAATTAATTTTTGTAAACATATCCCAAAATATATTTCAGCAAATATATTTTTTGGCAATTTTTTGTATATTTTTAAAATATATATATTTTTTGCTGTATGGACAATTCTCAAACAAATTAGCGTCGCACACCTGAAGTCAATAGATAGGTGCGTTGGATAAGACGACAAAAAGTCTCAAAATGTACAAAGAACAATTCCCGCACACTATCTGCTTGCTGAAAAAATGTATTTAATGAAAGTTGCGTTGCAACGTTTCGATCAACTGATCTTCATCAGGCAGTTGCCTGATGAAGATCAGTTGATCGAAACGTTGCAACGCAACTTTCATTAAATACATTTTTTCAGCAAGCAGATAGTGTGCGGGAATTGTTCTTTGTACTGTATGGACAATTGACACATTGGACAAGCCCACTTCTTGTCAGCAACAGTCCCCACCGCTCGTTTTGCTGGAAATCGCCAAGCTTCCACTGAAATAAATAAGATTGCATCGCTCCGCCATTGCTAGTCGCTAGCAGTGTGCATGCAGCTTTATATGTAGCTCTAAATTTCTTTTACTATTTTTGCACGTCTATGCACAGCTGACCAGGTTTACATTATAAGTTGTCTACTGTGATAAATGTGATGAATAAATCTTAAATGTTAAATTTTTTTGCATTTATTATCAAAAAGTAGGGTGAAGTTGCAAAGTGCATTACAACTGTGGCTCAGTTTAAAAGCACAAAAGTTTTTTTGTTGTTGATTAAAACAGTGATAAATTTAATAAACATTAAACAATAATAGTGCTTGTAGGGATCAACAGGTTTCTAGAACACTAGAGCAGAGCACAAAACATGGAAAAAGTGAAGATACTTTTAATTTGTTTAGCTAACAGGGGGATGGGGGGAGAATCAAAACAAAGGCCTTTCCGGCCTGGAGTGAATATCCCGATTTTCCACCATGTGTGGACCAAGAGAGTCTCCCTGAGGTGTTAGAAAGCTCTGGCCAAGGTGTAATGTTAATCCCAGACACTAATAATGCCATTCCTCTGGGAATTGAGAATGACTGAGTATATCTTCCCAAAAAAACTGGACCAAGTCTCAGCCAAAAGTGAGAAAGAATCACGCTGAACTACCTCACTTGAACCCAAACACACTAGAAATGAACTCACATACACTACCCTGATAAAATGTTGGTATGATGCATGCAAAATGCGTCTAACAGCTGCAATCCCACTAACTTTCCCAAAGCATTTCCACTCTAATCTAACGTCTCAAGTTTCAGGAATGTCATGCGCTTTTCACTACTGCTTTGGCTTGCAAGTTATCATTAATTTAAAATGCTGAGATGCACTTGCTCAAAGCAAACTACTACAACAAGCGACTATATTGAATGTTCATACCAAGACCTGACATAGCAAGTAACCATTTACATTTCGGGCCTATGCACTTATATCAAAACGACTTAAGAGTGCATTATCAATATTTATATTCCTGGGGTTCAAACCCATACCATACCCATGCGCTGCTAATGCAATCTGCTCTGTTATACAGCAGCGCGTTACATAAAATTTGCTTGCTATGCGCAACACTTCATTCAACCTTCAAATGTGCCGCTTTGTGAATAACGAACAGCATTGGATTCAACATCAAATACATTTTAAAGGAAACCCAGAAACACAAAATTGCTTTCATCAAGCCAATCGGAAATGTCTAGGCCTTACGCCTAACACTGTAGTAAACAAAGTCAAAATCGTAGTTTGATAATGATCTGAAAGAACTGTAAATAAGAAACAATTAGCATGTAATGGGGTTTATCTTAGGGGATCTTTTCTCTCTTAAATTTCCCTCTTAATCCATCTAAGCCCTTAAACGTCAGGCTTACATTAGCATAATGATAAGAGCCAGATTGCTGTTGGCTAGATGCAAGCTTTAAAATGGGAAAAGAGTGCTTTTTAGCAGAGTGTATACCAAACTTCTGACTTTAATTAAAACAATCTGGCCTTGTGAAAGAACAAAAGTACGTTGTTTCAACACAGTTAATGTTATTAATGTACTATTATTAGCACCCATAAACCGCTGAGTAGATTTATTGGCGAAGTTAGGGGTCACTGACTAAGGCAATGTTTACATTAGAGCATTTGCGTTTTAAAACGACATTTTAAAATAAAAACGATCCTCGTTTATACTGGCATTTTAAAAAGAATCTTCATCCACACTATGCACCACCATAAACGCATGAAACATGACCAATCACATAACTGGGCATGCGCATAAAAGTGTAAAATAACTTATTACTTTAATAATAGCTTACCTTTGCGCGTTTACGCAGCCTAGGGGTGTGCGATATTGACAAAAAGTCATACATGGATCCTTTGCTGGCAACTATAACAGACACTATTTTTTAACCTATAAAAATGTGTTTGGGAAAGTCTTATACTGTTCTATCTCCCCCCTACAACATATTAACATGATTAATAGGTTAATTTTGATTTTATAACTAAACAGAAAGGTCTTTATGATTTAAAAAGAAAGCATTCAAGTGAACAGTACTAAACAGTAGCGAACTTGAAGCAAAAATAAATTTTAGCAAATGCAAACTTCAATCAAACATAGTAAGAGGTGAAGTATTGCTTTAGCCTACCAGAAATGCTTATTGCGTTAATTTTTATAATTGTGCGAGGTCCGTGCACGTCCTCCGCTAGCAACACAGAAATAGCTAAAAGCGCAAGCGCCTAAGAGCATTATATATTAATGACTTTGAGTTTATTGTTTTTATTAATTTATATTCACAAAACTTATCAACAAAACATAGATTCAAATTATCTGAAACGAAATTCATTTTAAAGTAGCAAACAAAACTTACATTAAACTGGAAAATAATGTCTGACCCATTACAATTCTCCCTTCACATTGGCCTTTACAACGCCTATATGGCATTTAAAATTACAGTCTATCTTTCGTAAGCTAACTAAATTTAAACAAAACATAAACGCATTAAACCCAACAATACTCAAACATTCATATAAAACAGACATTATCTATAAGGATACATGTTAAAACAATCCGATATAGCGTTTAAAATAGCTGGTTGGAAGAGGTTTACCATTTTTTGGCAAAACCTCCGTTGCAAACCAACATTTACATGAATAAAATAATTTTTACTTTGAAAATGAGTCACGTTAACATCAGCTGTTCGTTTACATAAGACTCCGTCTACGTTCATTAACACTCAGAGCAACGTCTGAGTTCTCAAACTAAAACAGGGTCTTCAGCGTTTGTGAACGAATCCGTTTATGAGGGTCGAAAACGGTGATGTAGTGTAGATGAAAGGCGAAAACGTAGCAAAAGTAACGCGTTTTAAAGGATAAACGCATTAATGTTAACATAGCCTCGAAAACCTTTTTGCTTACTCAGGTGTGCGTAGTGCAGAAAGTATTATGGTTGTATTTCCTTTTATCTATCTGCATTGTGGAGCTTTTTATTATAAACATTTTGAAATAATCATGACATTTTTATCATAATGTTACAGGTTTTAAGTGTTTTAGTGCAACTGTTTTTCTTTTAAATAACTAGCATCGATGAATCATTCACAATAAGAGCATTAACCTGTAAAGGGTTAACTGTGATTTTATGTTAAATTAAATTTAAGCAAATAAAACAGTATAAACACTATTGTGGTGGTATGTCTGAGAGAGACAACCCCCGTCTCTGACAGAAGATGCTAATCAGAATCATTCTTTGTGTGCCGCTAATTAAGTTAGCCTGGAATTTAGCCTCAGATATATTTACCACTGAAATGCTAAGCTTGCTATACGCTAAGGCTAAAGATGAATTAAATTTAACACCACATGTCTGAGGTTTGGTAATCCAACTATAAAACTGAATAGATGTACCACAAATAACATTTACTTAAGTTGTGGCAACAAAACATCGGGTAAAAGACGCTGATCGTGCAAAAATGATGCCGTTAATTGGCTAGAGGGTCAGGGACATCCGATGGCAAATTCTTGCTTTACTACCCTCCTTTAAAACATTTCTCCACACTTCATTATCTTCCAGCTGTTTAACTTGTGTCACTTGAACGCTATTGTAATTGCTTAAGCTTTCCAGGAAACCCCATTGGTTGGTAATGAAGGGGCATAATCACAATCAGACAAAATGCGAAACCTCAGTCTGCCTCCGTCATTACATGGCACTGAAAAAAAATGTGAAATAAATTGGCACAAATTGAACTTTTTGGCAAGATACGAGCACATGAGCCTTGGACCACAAAAAAAAAATCAATCAAGCTAAATGCAATTGAATAGATGTGCCAAAATAATTTATTAGTAACTTCCGTTGTTTCTGATTGTTCTTGCTTTTCCCATGCCTACCAGACGTATAAACACGACCATGAGGTTTCAGACTGATTGTAATTTGGCCTGAGGAGCATTTCTAAAACACGTCTGGCCAATCATCAGGCTGTTCAGAAGTATGTAGAATTTAAATGCTGCTATTAGCAAAAAAGATCTGAGTGGTCGCACACCATGTTCTCACAGAAGATGTGGAACCGATCCAAAACAAATTTCTCCTGCATCAAAAAAAAAGCATTAACCTTGGTAAACCGACGTTGTCGAATCAAAGAAAGCCTTAAATTAAATCTAAGGCCTGGAAGATTTGTTTTTGGGTGTTTTTCTTTCACAACACGCCAGCGGGCATTAACAAAGATTCCAGTCTGTCTCTGTGTCGTTAAGCAGTTAATAATGAGACGGATAAAAGTAGGCTAAAGAAATTCTGTCCGCGGGGCCACCGTCTACTCGGTGGAGCCGACCTGCACGTGCTCGGTTCTGCTGTCTGGGAGCTGTGGCCCGAAGATGATGAGCAAAGCAGTGACCACTGGGTCAGCTGGCACCGGAGGACGACAGCTCACTCACCAAACTGGCATGCAGAAGGCTCTATGGAAAACTGCACAGTAATGAAGAAGGACGGCAGAAACCATTCCTCAAATCTTAGTTTTGAGGATTGAGCACTTAGTTTGCAGCACTTCGACCTCGGGCGCAGTAATATTGACGAAAGTTTGAGCGAGAGGGGGAGTAGTCAGGAGTGATGATGTTACTGCACACCGAGGTTGAAGTGCTCTTCTGCCATTCAATATAGTTTACTTTTTTATCAACCATACTTACTCGTGTAACTACTCATGTAACAGTCTTTAAATAGGGAAAACATTGAAGTGTTTTGTGGCTTCTAAATTCATCCCGGTTTGGATCCTAAGGAATGAATGGGGCTAGGCTAAATGCTAACACATTAACAACGCGCTGTACAAAAATTAAGTGTACGCATTGAAAAAAAGATAGGTATGTATTCATTCGTCTAAGTTGAGGTAAGAAAATAATAAAATATTGAAAAAAGGTGGTGTTTTCCTTTAAATGTATCCACTGCATTAAAGGGACAAGAAAAATAATACAATGGAAGTCAACAGGCCCTCTGATTGGTTTGGTTACAAACATTTCTCAAAATATCTTCCTTTGTGTTCATCATTATACAGGTTTGTAACCACATGAAAGTAGGTAAATGATGGCATCATTTTTTGGGTGGAATATCCCTTTAAAACTATTTCATGGATATGTATTATTTGCTAGTAGATTCCTATAGCTTGGGATGCTACCGTTTCAAATGATCTCTGAAACATTTGGTAGGATGTTTTGAAAAAATGCAGGCCTGCTTGTTTGAATGTTACAACATGTGATAAAGATTCAGTTTAAATCTGTAAAAGAAAAAAAATGCACCTATGCGGTGTCTGCTGTGAGGCATTACTGGTTTGGAATAGCCGATAAAACTGCACACATGCCTTCAGCTGTTGAACTGATAAACATTCCCACCCCGTTTTACAGATTTTTAAGTCACCACAAAAACATTTCCTCCCAAAGGATATGGTTCGAATCAGCATCATTGCACCAGGTGCGGCGGGGTCTGCCAGATCTCACAAACAGGCATCTAGCATTGTATTATTTGCTAAGCCACTTAAATGTACCAACTACCAAACCAGAGGGAAGTTAAACTAAAATAAACAAAACTTGAACAATCATTGTTTAAAACTATGTCCTTACCCTTCACAAAGATAAACAATTATTAGATAATTTTTATCTAAGTTAGTGTTGGGTTGAATTTTGTGAGAAATTGTAATTTTTTTATCAATACATGTAAATATAAGTATGTAAATTTATCTGCAATTTTATGTTTCAAACAGAGATGGCGATAGAGATGCAAAAGTTACAGATTGCAGCTTGCACCGTGTCCACCAAAGAGATTAAATGTGGCTGAACACACCAGACGGATTTGTTTTTCAGTCATTGTGCGATGCGCTATATGCTTGTTATCTCTAACGTCATCCAGTACTTTCGGGTCCAAACGATCTCAAATGCCATATGGAAATAACAAAAATCACGCTAATATATACTCGTATCATAATGCAAAACTACCAAAAAACCCTGATCCTAATTTTTATCTTCATAACAAAATCAGAGATGACCAGACATGGATTTTTTACTAAGTATTAATACTGCTATGTACACTATGAGCTTATAAAAATTTCGCTTAAATATGTGTGATATGAATAAATAGTGCCCATAAACACTGTTCAATAATATCCTCTATTGAAATGAGTGGAGGATTGGAAAGGGAAACAGTATTTCTTTACGTCATGTCTAAACAAGCTGATTGGTTGGTGTGGTATTTGTCCCGCCCCTCCTCCACTGTGATTGGATGACTGAGTGAAAAGTGACATTGAGGCTGTTTACACTTGGCATTAACATGCTTTTTCGTCGATCGGATCACAAGTGGACGACGTTAATGCCAGGTGTAAACTGTGTTCAAAACGTTTTGAACGCGTCCACTTTCGACCACTTTCAACCACATTCAGAGGTAGTCGAAACCACTTTCGATCGGATCGCTTTGGAGTTGCGGAACGCAATGTGGTTGAATGCGTTCGAACAGCCACATGCGACCGCCTTCTCTCCGCCCATTTATCTAATCTGAGGTATTAAACACTAATTTTCTTTTTTGACTTCTGCCGTGAACATACGGTGAACAGTGCTATTTTTAGCCTTTCATTGATAAAACTACTGCGGGGTGTTCTCCGTAGTTTCGTTTTGAAAGCGTGAAAGTTGCGCGATCCTATTTCATCAATTGCGCTGAAAATTCAGAGAAAGCTCCAACATATAAACGTACAAAACACTGTGCAGCATGTATACTTGCTAAACAAGCAGCGGGCTCCGACATAATATAAGTTTGCGTCCATATAAACTCATAATTACTCCCACTCGCGCTTGAATGACAGCAGAGAGACTCGCCCACCGTCTCACAGACCACCCCCTCACAGTATTCAGGACAGATGCGGTCGAAAGTGGACAAAAGAGACGGATTTAAATACCAGGTGTAAACGCAATGTGTCTCTCTCGTCCACTTGTGATCCGATCGATGAAAACACATCTTAATACCAAGTGTAAACAGCCCCATTGAGAAACACAGCAGTTTCCCCAAGGTTAAAAATATATATTTTTAACTCGGCAAGCAGTAAAACTCACTCAGCTCCTCGGTAGCTGCCAATGTTTTTAAAAAATGCGGCGCTTCCATTGGAAAAAACTGAAAAAATAAGCTGACCTCAGGAAAAAACTGGTGGACACAGGGCTTTAAAATGGAAACATAATTAGATCCTAAAAGGGGAAAGTGAGTCAATGTTTTGTTGGAAAAACTATGATGTCCACTTATTTCAAATCCAATTGTGTTAATAAATTAATCATCCATAAAAAATGTGTGGTAACATTACTGGCCGGTAAAATGAGCAAAACTTAATTGTCAATTGTATGTCAAACACATGTAAATTTTAGAAAATCTGAATTTGATTAGACATGCAAATTTAAGACACACAATTTTATACTCAAGCACAAAAAACACTTAAAGAAAAATACATCCAAGCAGCGTGCTCAACAAGCAACAACAAACCATGTCATTCAACCGTATGCCACATTTAAATCATCCCGCAACATTTAAATAAACACTGTGGTTTTACCTCCCAAATCTATGGATAGCAAATTGTAACCCCAACCTCCAAAGAGCTATAATTCACACATTTACGGAGACCAGTAAACATCACATTGTAAGCTGCAACTGTTGGTGGTTGACACCTCAGGAGGACTTTTCTCAGCATGTCATCCTTCTGTTCACACTTTAAAAGAGCCATTTAAAGAAAACAATTACCATCAATCGCTCACTTTACATACTATACCTCATGTTCTTTGTTTTTAATCCTCCAGACAATAAACAGGCCATTTAAATGCGACTGTCGGTGTCGTTGCCGGCCCAGCAGGGGCCTTGCTCACCAGTACAGAACAGATGAAGGAGATAATGATCAACGCAAAATGTATGTCAGGTCAAGGCGTCACAATGGAGATCTGCACAACTCTTTGCGTCAACCATTATGATGCCCAAAGGCTAAACGTCTGTAAAGTTGACTGGGCCGCTTGTTCTACTGATCGAACACATGTCTGTTTTTCCACCAAGGCGTATGTACAATCTCACACAAGAGGCCATTATACAAGCCTGCCAGGTTCAACTAGCTGATAACTTCTCAACGGTAAACCCATAGTCCCAATCGGTGAGTAAGCCCAGTCTAAATTGAACACAAACCAACCTTGTAGGCAAATGTCAAAGAAGCCAAATGAAGTTTTATCAAGAAGAAAAGGAGCCAAAAACACGACGAAATTTAAGTCACATGGAAAAATGTCGCTACTGAATACAGCAAACCTTTTCTACTACAACACAAAGACCTCTTTTGTACAGACTCCATGGAAAACACTAGTCGTCGCTGGGAGAAACTAGGTGAAGAATAGCTTGGCAGCCAACATATACACACCCATCTCCAGCTGGATGCAAGACTACGGACAACACGGACTAATCCAATGGAGAAAGAATAGACATGATAAATAACCTTCCTGGTAGGAAAAATAAAAAATGAAGGGAATCTCGGTGTTTAGCAACGGCAAACTGAGCTCAAGGTCCGAGATAAATATTGATTTAGCATTGACCCTCTTAGAGAAGCTGAAGCTGAAGATCACCTACTGTACACAATGTCATGGCCAAACTATCTCATAGTGTTTATCACATAGTACAAGCCATTGAGGTCATTATTAAGATTCTCTGAAGATTTGATCACCAAGGCAACCTCAGTTTTGCTACGCTTTGGGTAATAAATAACACAGAGGCAGGTGAGAAGTTTGACAGTGATATTCCTGCCAGTACCGATCATATCATGGCGGTAAATTTGTTGCTTTTGGCCAACGTTGCAGACAGTTCAGATTTAACCACAAGCATCAGACTTTTGCCAACAATCCTAAAACACTGAAAACGTCTTTTTGAACATGATAAACAAAAAAGGAATGTATGCATAGTAACGCACTATTCTCCGAAAAGCACAACACTAATCATCTGGAGCCGCGCAAATCCAAGCAGGAGCATAGATGCGCATGTGTACTTTCGATAGGTATTCAGACATTCAACCCTATAGCCAGACCCTCACCTTTAACCTTTCACATTCAGCACAGAGGATCATCTCCTTATCCAAAGGCAATGAACGCGGAGACAAAAGAATGTGGCGCTCCTCCACATCACCGTCTGGGGGTTTACCTTCATTGTCAAAGATTAACTGTTGGAACTAACTCAGGCAAGAGCATACAAGGACACGGCGAAATGTTTCGTTTTAAATCGACTAGATCTGAGGTTTAAATTCAGACCAGGTGAACTAGCGAGACTTTCACAAACCAGGAGAAATCTGCATCTTATACCAGACCATCCCAAAGAGACCTTCAACAGAAGAATGTTCTGCTCTTCTCTCCATCTTCAAGGACTATAAATTTCTCCTCCATGTATACAGCTGACAAGCCCCCTGACACGGAGATCGTGAACTCTGTCCTCAAGCGCTTCTCCGTGGTGGTCTGCACGCCAACTAATTTAATTAATGCGTGCCAAGCGGTACTGTTCTCCTCAGACAAACGTGCACTGTGGAACCAGACTATCAGGAACAGGGTGCACGTAAGAAAATAAAGCGTGTGTGAATGACACGAAACATACCTGACACCAGATTCATCTTGAGAGAAAGAACAGCAAGTCTTTAGACAGCTGGCTCCTGCTTTCTGACTTAAGTTTGAAAGACAGTTTAATATGCATTTAGATTTGTTCGTTTAGCAGACGCTTTTATCCAAAGCCACTTACAAATGAGAGAACATTTAGCATTTTGTTGATGAGCTAACAGTGCCAAATGGTCAAAAATGCTCCCGAATGATCACTGAGGCGTACCCTTTAAAAAGGTCCTATAGATATGTATACATTTGGTATAAATATGTACAATTGAGGTACTAATAATATACACTCTTTAGGTACAAAGGTGTACTGTATGAAAGGATACCGGCCCAATGACATCTAGGTTACTTTCAACCCAGCACTTTGAAAAAAAGCCCAGCCGTTGGTAAAATTAACCCAGAAAATAGTTATATATGATCCAGAAATGGGTTAAAACAACCCAGCATTTTGGGTTAAACAACCCAGCATAGGTTACAATACAAACTAAGGGGCTGGGCTAATCCCTTTGAAGGGGACATCTCACAAAACTTTTTTAGGATGTAAAATAAATCTACGTATGAAGTTTGAGCTCAAAATACCATATGGATAATTTATTATAGCATGTTAAAATTGCCACTTTGTAGGTGTAAGCAAAAATGGGTGTGTCGACTAAATGGCAGTGTTGTGGTTGGAAAGTGCCAAAATATCAATGACCTATTTTTCCACATGGTTTACCAAAACTGAGGTGATCTTTTTCACATGTTCTAGGTTGATAAAAGCACCGGAGACCCAATTAAAGCACTTAAACATGAAAAAGTCAGATTTTCATGATATGTCCCCTTTAAAACCCAACGTTGGGTTGAAAATAACCCAGAGTGTATTTTTACAGAATTGATGCATACTTCAAAGTTCTTTGTAGGTCTTGCCCTTGGTGTTCATAAATAAAATATTTTTTATATTTCTATAAAACTTTTACACTTTAAAAAAAATGGCTGGGTTATTTTTGACCCATAATGGATAAATATTGGACAGAACATGTGATGGGTTAAAAATTGACCCAGTGCTGGGTTATTTTAACCCAACTGCTGGGTTATTATACCCCACGGTTGCATAACAACAACCCAACATTGAGTCATTTTTAACCCAGCACGGGGTGATTTTTAACCCAGCATGTGTTCGGTCCAATATTTACCCATTATGGGTCAAAAATAACTCAGCCATTTTTAGAGTGTAGTTACAAATAAAGGTGTGATACTCTCAGGTCAATTTAACACATTTTACTATACACTCTAAAAATGCTGGGTTATTTTCAACCCAGCGGTGGATTGAAACGAACCCAGAAAATGGTTACATTCATCTCAACAATGGGTTAAAACAAAACAACCAAGTATTTTGGGTTGAAATAACCCAGTATGGGTTAAATTAAAACGCAGCGGTCTGGGATCGCCCCTTTTTGACCCAACGCTGGGTTTAAAATAACCCAGCATTTTTTAGAGTTAGGGATGCATTACGATTAATCGTGATTAATCTACAGCAGAATAAAAGTTTTTGTTTACATCATGTGTGTGTGTGTGTGTGTGTGTATTGTGTATAATAATCATGTACTGTATATAAAAATATGCACGCATGCATGTTAATTTGAAGAAAAATATATATTTATATATTAAGTATTAATATTTATATACTATAATATAAATTATACATAATTATAAAAAATGTATTAACACATGTAAACATTTCTTAAATATATACATGCATGTGTGTGCATTTATCTATACAAAGTTATTATACACAGTTCACACACACATATATGATGTAAACAAAAACTTTTATTCTGCTGTAAATTAATCACAATTAATCGTTACACTTAAAAAAAAATACTGCCTTAAAATTTTTTGTTGAATCAACTCGGATTTACAAGTCATTTCAACTTACTATTATTTATCTTGACTAGAGATTAGTGGTTATAACTACAGGTGAGTTGTTATAACTTATAAAATTAAGTTGACTTTTCTCAACTATATTTTATAAGTTGTGACAACTCATCCTTGTTGACATGACTTGTAAATCTGAGTTGATTTAACAAAAAATTTTAAGGCAGCCAAGTATTTTTTACAGTGTAGGCATCCCTACTTAAGAGTGTAGTTTTATACATTCCATACATTTTTTAAGATTATCTCTTAAAGGTATAGTTCACCCAAAATGAAAAATTCTATCAATTTTTTTCACTCATGTTGTTCAAAACCTGTTTATGACATTTTCTTCTGTGGAACAAAAAAAGAAGATATTTTGAAAAACATCTGTGGTTTTGTGACCACATATTGGAAACCAACTTAATTTGGTTGCCTTCGTGGTTTGCAAAAAAGTCATACAGGTATAGACTAACATTAAAGCGATAGTTCACCCAAAAATTAAAATTCTGTCATCATTTACTAACCATCATGTTGTTACAAACCTGTCTATATTTTTTTGTACTGATGAACACACAGGAAGATATTTTGAGGACTGTTTGTAACCAAACCGATCAGAGGCCCCATTGACTTCCATAGTATTCTTTTATCCTACTATAGAAGTCAATGGGGCCTCTGATCGGTTTGGTTACAAACATTTCTAAAAAAATATCTTCCTTTGTGTTCATCAGAACACAGAAATGAATACAGGTTTGAAACAAGCATGGGTGTAAATGATTAAAAAAATCATTTTTGAGTGAACTCTCCCTTTAAACATAGATATGAGGTCTAACCTTCTCATAACATCCATCATGAATTCGATCACATCCGTAACATGTGTTTGTATGACATAAGCGCACTTCCATTATTCAAATCTATAATCAAATCACTGATTTGTCAAAAGCACAATATGTGGAGAAAATCCAGAACGGCTCTTCTGCTTTCAACTACTTGGCAAGCGCGTTACTGTATTGCATCATGTACAGTGACAAAAAATGAGTAGAAACACATTTTAAAGATTTTTCCTTAGAAAACCTCAGATATCATACATTCCAACACCCCTCCCTCGGCCTCCGACTGGAGGCCCATCTCTCCCCATCCGTCCTCCTCCATAAGGACAACCTAGGGATGTGAAAAGTTCAGATTAAGTCATCGCCGAGCGCGCCACTTCTTGCAGTGACTTCGCAGCTCGTGAGAGGGAGTAGCGATGGAGGCAGACGTCTGAGTGGAAGTACGGAGCGAGGGGTTTAATACAATGCCGAATTACATCATCAGAGGGATGGAGTGCATGAACACATGCTTATAGGCCAGACACACTCCTATGAGTCATTCAACAATGTGTCATACTCCGAATCACCTACTGCTTCTGAATGTCATCCTCGCCGGTACAACATTGCCAACTTTATAAGACAAACACACGTCAATAAGCAAAAACAAGAATGACTAGATATAATAAGTGAGACACAAAGAATCATTGTAAAGAAAACTCCCAGGTGGAAATCGGAGCCAGCCCGAGCCCACGCTCCACGCTGACTAAAGCCCCTCTACAGCTGTGCACAGCCAGACGCGGGGCTGCAGACAAAAACACAGATGGAGATGGTTGATTGTGTCTTGTTCTAGTCAGGGCATGCGAGTGTTAATGATACCCGCAATCATATCATCGAATGATGTCTGCAGCACGAAAACTGATGCGACCTGGAGACAGAGAAACTACGGTGATTGCATTGTGATTTCCCCTTAGATTTATGCCTCTTATATAGCTACAAAGATCATATCTATAGGTCAAAGGTGATCATGTGGTCTTGTAGTCTTGACTAAGATTACATCTACAATCACTGCTGCTCCTTTCAACAGCCTTTCTGCACTTAAGAGCCACTTTAATACAGGACATAACCGGGTGTTTCAGGTAAATATGAAGCATCTTTACATCTCATAGTGACTTTTGGATGAAGAGAGAAACCAGATCTAGAATGGGAATATATTGGGCAATCACTTAACATTAAAATCGACTATACTGTACATGAAATGTATAAAAGCATTGCATGACCTACAAGAAAGGATCACAGTGTCACCGGCTCTAAAATTAACCCATGTGTTTGACAGAATGACTCACAGTGCATCTGAGTGTACATTTTATCAGTCCATGTAGTGCATTGTAGCTGTGTCACATAACAGCATGCTATATACCTGAGGTAAAAAAGTTATTTGCATGCCTCGTGAAAAGAGAGTTCATGTAATCAAGAACAAGACTTGAAACAGATCAGAGATGTCTAGACTACTCATAACAATGGCGGTTCATCCAACAACAGGTATTTATAATCTAGCAAAGGTCATCTTTAAGAGGTTAGAGATTACAGATTATCTCACTAGACTATACAGTAGGACTGGACTGGTTTTAAGTGGTTATAATACCACATGCAATCAAGTACATCACTAGTGGGATCTTTATTTACTCAGAGACTACAGGAGGACAGCTCTCCTATGCTTAAGTCCTAAATTTAAAAACCACCGATACCACTGAGCAGGGTATATATATGTCATCATGTGCTCACATTCGCACACTTTACCTTTACATAAATACCTAACCACACCAGGGGCTGTTGATCCCCAACTGTGGTGATATGCTTTGATCTAAATGGCAGTGCACACACTGGCTGGGAGAGTAAACAACAGTTGGGGGATACCCCTGGTTTCATTGCCCTCAGGTCTGGTGAGTGTGTATTAACCCAGAGCCCCTTAAGACTTTTAATGCAACAGCATCCACCCTTCTGATGTGTTTGAAAGACAAAGCAAGAAATGAATGAACTGGCAAAAGTTTTCATACAATGGGAAAAGATTAAACTAGCCACTTTTAAGTCACAACAAATCAAATCGGGAGCATGGTCATAAAAAACATATTCAAAATGGCCAAAAAGCTAATATATATACGTGTCCATTATTATCAGCCCATGTAATAGTTTCAATTTTTAAAGTAACAACTCTGTCGAGGAATTATGAGTGAGCGTGCTAAGCAACTCTCTAACAGTTAAACTTTTCTTTGTATTCTCTCCAACCTATAATTCAACTTTAATGCGCGTCCAAAGCAAACCTACCTTGATCCCACCATATAAAAGTCCACCGAATAGCCGAAATAACTGCCTGTCGGTCCTTTATACACCGCTGGCGTGTCCACATCCAAGTTGAAGGCAACAGACAAAGGTAGAAGAAGCAACAGTGAGAGTCCCATTGGAGAGCGGTACGCGTAGCGCAAAGACGCCGCGCTCCTTGAACGGTGCCTTTTGGAGCCCATGGTAATAGATATATCACAATCCACCTATTTTTTCAACTTTCAACTTTTAAAAAGGAGTCCTCCCGGGAAAGACGCCGCTTTACGCAAATCTCATGCCTTGAACACACCGGATTGAGTCTTATTTTTCCAAGCGCTTGTGCGTATCTGCCCCCGTCTCTCCTTTCTGCGTCCTCCCTCTTGCTTAATTGAAGGGGCATTAGGAGGAGGGCGTTCATTTCTTCCACTCGTGACAAACCGTGGAGGTGGGGCTTGACGTACAATTCACAGAGTGGAGAGATGAGCGCTGATAACTTGATTCATGCGGAGAGGGAAAGCATTTTTGCTAAATTCAACGCGCGTGAGACAAAACTGAGACAGTGTGCACAAAAAAAATTAAGTAAACACTATGTACTAGATGCTGTTTAGGTCCGATGCGCGTATTTTTTGGTGACCCGTCCAAAAGTTTATCTGTCCACTTGAAGGACCCTTGCATAGTTGTCACAGATAGCCAACATTAATGATTAACAATTTAAACAATGAAAGGGTTGTTTTCAAAGAGTTGTTATCTTCCAAACAACGATCGCTAAACTTGTTACCTTCAAACGCGCGCGTTCTCATCGAGTCTAAACGCAGATAACGCGTCATCTGGAAAGGCGGGGGGACCCCATCACAGATTTATTTAAACAAATACTATGAATTTCGCATGTAGGTATAAAACAGGATATGAGTCAGTTTATATTTTGATATAAGTTTATGACGAGCAAGCCTGTACACTGAGAAAACTCTATTTTGGGGTGTGACTCAAAGACGCACGAAGCTGGGAAAATGCGCGACCCCATCGACTGGAATTAAAAGAGTGTTGTTTTAGTTGATTCAGCCTCGGCTCAAGGGATTTAAATGGCCAGCCAAATTTGAACCCGACGAGAAGCCTATTTGGGAAAGTGGGGTGTGAAGGGGGGCTTACAGCTGTTCAGACCTAAACTCAAATTGAGGTTGGTGCATTAACCTGTAGCGGTCCCAAAATATGATTGTTTATACTAGTGGCTTCCCAACTGAAGTGTATAAAGTGACCTCCAGGTTATGTTACATTTACATTTATGCTTTGGCAGACACTTTTATCCGAAGTGACTTACAGTGCATTCAAGTTACACATTTTCAACATTTGTGCTGCTAAGCAATGCTTTACTTTTGGCAACATAATGTTACATATTTTTATTGACTTGTTTATTCACCATTAACACCATTTCAGCATCAATGGCTATATTCACAGCGAGAATTGGCAAACTTCACACAGAAAGCCACCTGATCTCCAGGGCTTGAACCAGGACCTTTTTGCTGTGAGGCAACAGTGCTACCCACTAAGCCACAAAGCCAAATTTAACGCTGGTTATATTTACATGCACCAATTTTTGTCAATCTGAGTGAATTCAATTCATTAGAGATCAAAGGGTTTTCCCAGCTTTGTGCATGCATGCAGACCCATATATCCAGTAGGGGTATATATCACAAAGGATAAGGTATGCAGTCAAAATCATTCTTATTTTATATTTAATATATATTTAAATGTTTACTGAAACACAGTTGTATTTCATTATAACTAAATGTGATTCGAGCTATTACCATATTAAGGCATTATATTATACAGGGTGATATGGGTGCAACAATTGCTTTAACAAATAGGTGGTAACAGTGTTTTTTAAGCTACAGATTTATTTAGGCTTGCAGTGAGAGACTATGTGAGTATGTTTACACAGCGATTATGTTAATGTGATTACGCTGATTATTAGACTAACCATAATTGCAGTAAAATATGTGGGGTTCTGCAGTTTTATTGACACTACGCAGGCATGAACTGGTACGGTAAAACTGGTATTCTTTACATAAACATTTATGCATTTGGCACATACTTTTATCCAAAGCGACTTGCGGTGCATTAGGTATACATTTTATAAGTAGCCTATGGCCCTGTCCCAAATGGCGCACTTCATGTCCCATGGCCTTAAATTCTCGCTTATGGCGCTTTTCCATTGCATAGTACCCTACGGTTTGGGTCAGGTCGGGTCAGCTCACCTCACTTTGGGTTGGTTAGTTTTTCCATCGAGTTTAGTAACACTTTGCAGTGGGAGGGATTAAAGGCGTGTCGTTATATTTGCGCTGCCTACTGCGTGTGAGAGTAGGCATTGAGAGCTTCCTTCTACATTTCCTTTTTCAGTCCACCACAAAATTAAAATTGACCACCACAAATAGATGTTTGCACATTGCGTTTATCACTGCCTCTGTTTCACATGACAGTTTCTGTACAAACACCCGTGGAGTCAGTCGACGCGCTCCACTGAGACTCAATTAAGTTGCATTTAAGCATAAATGTGGACGTGCGCGTCACGAATGTGGCGCCACAAACTGCAAGTCTGGAAAAAAAACTGTTGTGGTGTTCCTCCTGATACTCAACCTGTTGATGTTTTTCATCGCTAAATGGGAGTTTGGGAACTTACAGCAAAGCACAGATAACAACAGGATTACTCGAGACAGGGCAAGCTAGCATAAAGGTAAAGCTAATCTTTTACATTATAGCAATGACGCTGGTAGCGACAATTCTTTCAGACCAATCAGTGATCTACAGTGTTTTTGCATCACGTTTTGGTATCAGCTTGGGTCGCTTGGAACCCCGACCTAGATGGTACTAAAAAAGTATCGGTTACTACTAAGCCCCCAAATGTAAGCTGACCTGACAAAGATAAGTCTGCGAGTCCTCAGGGTGTCACATCCATAATTTTTACGCTCCAAAGTGTGTTCATTAGCTCTTTGCACCCTTGATGCCATCTTCGGCAAAGCCAGCACTGCAGCAGGCTTCACGCACTTTACCAACTCAAAAGTTCTTGGGAAAGAGCAATCAGACCAATCAGGCCCTGTCCCAAATGGCACACTCCGGACTTGTGGTCCTCCTCAGAGTCCACACTTTGATGACATCATGTAGTGCAGACTTTAGGGACCCTTGATTCAAGTCCACGTGGGTGCACCGAAGTCGTATTTTGGGACAGACTCGAGCATCACGCCGGAAATAGGAATAGAAGTTGCTCGTCAGTGTGAACTCCTCCCTTCCATCGTCTGATTGCTTTTTCACAAGGACTTCTGGGTTGGTAAAGTGCGCGAAGCCTGCTGAAGTGCGGGCTTCGCCGAAGACCGCATCAAGGGGGCACTGATGAGCACACTTCGAAGTATAAAAATGACAGATGGGACACCCTACAAACTCGTAGACTGAGCGAGCACGTGCAAATTAAGGCCTTGAGACCGAAAGTCCACATGAAATGCACCATTTAGAACAGGGCCTTAGACGGAAGGAGTTCACAATGATGGGCAACTTATTTTTCTATTTCCAGTGTGACGCTTGAGTCTGTCCCAAAATACGACTTGAGGTGCACCTTCGGGGACTCGCGTCAAGGGTCCCTAAGGTCTGCACTACATGATGAGTGTGGACTCTGAGGAAGTCCACAAGTCTGGAGTGTGCCATTTGGGACAGGGCCTATGTGTGTTCACTGGGGATCGAACCTATTAATGCAACACTACCTGTTGAGCTTCAGGAACACAAAAAAAATCTTGGTGAATAAGAGTACATGATGCATGAGTACAACATCAAAAAAGGTTCCCCTTTTTACACCTACTTGATTTCTGCCATACACCCCATAAAACATGCAAATACTGAGGTGGGGTGATATTAACATATACACAGATGCATGTACTCTTCTAGCACTAAAAAGGTCAAAAGTTTGAGGTCAAAAGTTGCATGCACAGTTCAGATATAGATAAATGGTTACGCGAGCACGCCGCCTGCCGCTGTGAGTCAACGCAAAGGTTACCAATTACCTGAGAGACTCTAAATTCTAGACACTAAACACATTATGTCTGCTTTACACCTCAACATCTGGCACCTGGAGGGGAATACGTGTTGTACGTTTCACAAATCCAAGACAAGAAAGCATGCCCCCAAGCAGTTTACAGGTAGTACAAAATATTAATGCAAGGAACCAGTTTTAAATCCATAGCATGGGAGGCCAGAGGCCAGATCTGCTAATGCAAGCGTTCAGTTAGAATAACAGGAAAAGATTAGGTAATGGTGCTGGATGTAGGTCGATTTTCTTTTCTTGAGCTCTTGTGTAGGGATGTTATCATATCTTAAGGGCTACGCATGTACTGTACATGAAGCGGCATGGTAGCCCAAAATATCTTCACTGGAAGGCTTAGATCAGGATTGTTAAAGTCTGATATGTGTTAAAGCTGAAATACTTTGGGATCTTTTTCCTTAAACTGTAGACTGGTGTAAGTGTGTATTTAAATGGAGGGTGATTACACAGTTTTTGGTAGCCAAGTGACTTATTCCACTCTGAGTCAAGGGGTTTGTCATGCATGTCTGGAGTCGGGGGAACATTCAAGATGGCTTGAACCTTACAGATGAACTAAAGAATGAGTCTCTAGACTCTCAGACCATTTCTTGAGGTT
The DNA here is from genome assembly GCF_030506205.2 of Paramisgurnus dabryanus. Classification (NCBI taxonomy): domain Eukaryota; kingdom Metazoa; phylum Chordata; class Actinopteri; order Cypriniformes; family Cobitidae; genus Paramisgurnus; species Paramisgurnus dabryanus. The sequence goes on from NC_133357.1 coordinate 1,279,972, forward strand.
ACTCATGCCACATATAAAGAACCTTTTTTGGTTGAACTAGGCGATCCCACCATGAGTAATAGTTTGAATGCTGAACTGGAACTTTTTTGTGTACTGTTACTCCTACCGATATAGAACCCCACCCATTTTTTCTTTTTAAATATCATGAACATTAAAGGGATAGTTCACCCAAAAATGAAAATCATGTCATCATTTCGTCACTCTCATGTTGTTACAAGCCTATATAAATGTCTTTGTTCAGAAATTGATTAGAAGCCCCATTGACTTCCATAGTATTCTTTTTTCCTACCATTGAAGTCAATGGAGCTTTTGATTGGCTTGGTCACAAAAATTCCTTAAAATATCTTCCTTTGTATTCATTAGAACAAAAAACTTTATACAGGATTGTAACAACATGAGAGTTAGTAAATGATGACAGAGTATTCATTTTGTGTTGACCTATTCCTTTAAAGGAAAAAACACCACAGTTTTTCAATATTTTACTATGTTCTTACCTCAAATTAGATGAATCAATACCTTTTTTTTTTTCAATGCATGCACTTTAAATCTTTGTACAGCGCTTCATGAATGTGTTAGCATTTAGCCTAGCCCATTCATTCCTTAGGATCCAAACAGGGATGAATTTAGAAGCCACCAAACACTTCCATGTTTTCCCTATTTAAAGACTGTTACATGAGTAGTTACATGATTAAGTATGGTGGCACAAAATAAAACTTTTGTTTGGAGCCATAGGAATGAATGGGCTAGGCTAAATGCTAACACATTCAAGAAGCGCTGTACAAAGATTAAAAAGTGCACACATTGAAAAAAGATAGTTATGTATTAATCCATCTAAGTTAAGAGTAAGAACATAGTAAAATATTGAAAATTGTGGTGTTTTCCTTTAAGAATTAATTTGGGACTTCGCTGATTTCATACCCCACTGTACAGACTTAAACAGATAAATAGTTTAAAGTAAAATATTTTTCATAATGTTGTTTTTTTTTTACTAAATTGTGTTTGTTACTTTACTTGGACAGATTCATAACTGAGGACTTTCATACTAACATTGTGAAATCACAAAAGCTGCCAAGGCAACCGATAAAGAGAACAACAAAAATAGTGCGAGTGACCCGGGCTGTTCTGTGAACAGCTGTGGTGCTGTTTTAAGAACAGAGGAGATAAATATTATACATACTCAGATTTATTTTCTTTCATATTTATATTCACAGGCATTACATTCGCATAGTACAAGAGGCATGATGATTGATCCACAGCCTTCACTTCTTACTTGTGAGGTTCACATTGCTAGTTTAGTTTCAATTATGAATGTGTTTAAAGAAGATACATAACAGATTCTTCAGTCCAGATCTATTGGCATAAGTTGTCTATTACCACAGATAAAAATGCTGAATCAAGCATTTAAAGTAATAAAGTCTACTAAGAAATGTGTTTTGGAGTGAAAGGCAGAAGTGTTGAGCTGATATTTTTGTTAAAGGGGACATTTCACAAGACTTTTTTAAGATGTTAAATAAATATTTGGTGTCCCCAGAGTAGGTATGTGAATTTTAGCTCAAAATATCATATAGATAATTTATTATAACAAGTTAAAATTGTCACTTTGTAGGTGTGAGCAAAAATGTGCCATTCATGTGTGTGTCCTTTAAAATGCAAATGAGCTGATCTCTGCACTAAATGGCAGTGCCGTGGTTGGATAGTTGCAGATTAAGGGGCGGTATTATTATAAGATGTTCCCTTTCTGACATCACAAGGGGAGCCAAATTTCAATCACCTATTTTTTACATGCTTGCAGAGAAAGGTGTACCAAAACTAAGTTACTGGGTTGTTGTTTTTTTTTCACATTTTCTAGATTGATAGAAGCACCAGGGACCCAACTATAGCACTTAAAGGTGACATAGAATGATTGAACGGGGTATTTATCCTTGTTCTGTGATGTGACATGTAGACAAAAAGTTTTTTGTTTGGGTCTGTAGTGCCTTAGAAACCTCTATTAGGGTGGGGGATTTTAAACAAGTGGTTTTGCACCGATTTGGCTCCCCCTTCTGGCTTAACTTGCAATCTCATTACTGATTGGCTGACTTTGCTGCCACTCAAAAAATGTAGCCAATTATTTTACAGTGGAGGGGCAGTTAGATGCCTGTGATGTCATAAGCATCAGTTTTTCAGATTGGGCCGTTTTCTGGCTGACATTTCTAAATGAGGAATTTCTATGAGACTGAGATGTTTAGCATTTCTAGCACTTTTTGTATGTTCGTGAATGCGGGTAGACTACCATTATTCAACAAAGACAAGGTAAAAATGGTTTTTCATTCTCTTTAAAGCATTGTGTCCTGTGAAATCCAGGCTAAACTCTCATAATCTAATGATGCAATTAGGAGCATCAAAGTTTGATTTCAGTCATTGATTTCACATTGATTTCAATCTTTGACATGATCTTACTGAGTCAATATTGAAGATATCAAGGTTATAGTTTTACAGAATGTTCTATACATTACATTATCTAAAAAAAGATTTGATGTAGAAAATTGTATAAAACATGACTTTGAGCTGTAAAGGTATCTAAAACAATAGATGAAACTGGTTATGTGTTAGCAATGTATGTGTACTTAGGTTATTATTGTTAATTAAAACTACCTAAACTAAAACTATAAAACTCCGTGGTAGGAAACGTCTCTTTCTGATTTGCATGCATGTTCGCTCTTTCTCTCTCTCACACCTCTCTCTCTCTTCTATCACCTTTTTCTCTCTCTTTTTCTCACCTAACATTAGCAAACTGATATCCATCATTTGAAAAGGAAGTACCTCTAAAGACCTGCCTTCACTGCCTGCATCTTTGACTCATTGCCTCTCACACAGATTCTGTAGAAATTAATTTCTTCATTAGATTTTTTTAAACTCATTTTTCTTTGAAAGAGAGAAACTGGGAGGTCTTGCTTATAGCTGCATATTAAAGTGTGAGTTAGCACATGGGTTCATTTTTTAAGGAATGGGATTTTGATTGGTGGCACATTGGCCTTTATGCCCTAAATGACAGCAAAATCAAGACAAATGGCCTTATAATAGAGATTCAGAGTATTGGTAGCACTTACTAAGCCAGGAGTCACTTTTGTACTGCTGCTCATAATCACTCTTACTTTAACTTGTTACTTTTGATGGTCCCGAACCAGAGGTCATTTTAGTCCTATCTAGGCAAAAGAATAGAGACATAGGCCAATAAATAAGAACACCTTAACAACCGTTTATTAAATAGCGAAATGTTGGTAATTTTTGCCAATAAATAAAAAATATGCACCTTTAAACCACAACTTCTCATCTTCCTCCGGTCGTGTGACATGCCAGCGCGACCTCACGTAATTGCGTAATGATGCCGAAAGGTCACGTATTACGTATGCGAAACTACGCCCCAGTGTTTACAAGTGTGGAGAGAGATGACCGTTCCGACATTGTTGTATGAGGAATGATACTTATTAATGTCTTTGTGTCAGTTTATTGTTTAAAATGGTCCGCAAATGTGCGTTTCATATATGTAACACCTGACCTTTCCAAAGCATTACGCAATTACATGAGGTCGCGCTGGCATGTCACACGACCGGAGGAAGACAAGAATTTGTGGTATAAAAGTGCATATTTTTTATTATCATTTCGCTAGACAAGCCCCTTATGCATCGTTTGAGATGGTTTGAAACTGCAATTTTAAACAGCATTAAAACTAAGTGTTGGGCTCCAATAAAGTCCATTAACATGAGAATAATACTGAAATATTTTCCTCAAAAAACATAATTTCTTCTCGACTGAACAAAGAAAGACATCAACATTTTGGATGACATGGTGGTGAGTAAATTATCTGGATATTTTTTTAAGAAAATGGACTAATCCTTTAAACACCTACTAATAAGAAACTGTTAAATTTCCTTTCTGTTCTTTTTTTCTGTGACCTAATGTTATCATATGTAGCAGATCTCAGGTTTTTGATGTATAGTTTGTGTTGTTTGGATCTCCTTCAGCTTACTCCAGAGCTACATAACGCTTCAAAGGCTCATTAGTATTATGTCCTCTTTGAGAAACGTTGCAGAATTCATACATTTTCACATTAGCAATTTAATAATCGAGTCTGGGCGATAAGGTTCACTGAAATCCCTGTAGTTTTCATTGTGTACAGTGAGAAAAAAGTCTTGCATGTTGCATTGGTAGTGCGAGAATATCAGTCAGCAACTATAATATAAGAAACCTTAGTCAGCAGCCATATTATTTTCCTGACAAAATATTTTCCTGCCAACTGGTGTTATTGCATTACCTCATTACATTACATGCAGTGGTTCTTAACTAGTTGGGACCCAAAGTTTACACTGGGCATCAAGTGTTAGCCCAACACAGTACCAAAATTGTTAAAAGTATAAAAATAAATGTATTAAAATGATATGCTTGTGAAGGGATGTGGTCCGCGTCTCTAGTCCAATACAGTGGTAACTCCGGTGCGTAACTCCAAAAAAAATTAGATCAATGCAGAGAAGAAAAGTCCGCACACAGTAATCCAAATAATGTCAAACATTTATTCTGTGCCGAAATAATCCAATTGCCAAAGATGCATAAATACAAACGTTTCGGGCTTAGCCCATCATCAGTGTAATTCATTATTACATATATTACATTGATGATGGGCTAAGCCCGAAACGTTTGTATTTCTGCATCTTTGGGCATTGGATTATTTCGGCACAGAATAAATGTTTGACATTATTTGGATTACTGTGTGCGGACTTTTCTTCTCTGCATTGGGTTAAAATGATATGCAACATATTTTAACATTACATTACATAATTGGTAACAGAAACCATTTATTTCTTAAAGGGCACAAATTATGCCCATTTTTACAATATGTAATATAAGTCTCAGGTGTGTCCAGAATTTAAAATACCCCACAGATCATTTATTATAACATGTCCAAAATGCCCCTATTTGGGTTTTGTGTGTGTACCTTTAAATGCAAATGAGCTACTGCTCTTCACTCCCTTACCAAAAGAGATGCTAGATGTGATTTTGAAAAGAAACACAAAAAAAAATTGCAGACAGCGTCCAACTCACTGAAGGCAGAAACTAATACAAGACTGTCAGTCAGCGGCCGTGGGCGGGGCTTTAGCAGTGTGACATCACATTGCTAATGGAATAAAAAAGCATGTCTAATGGTTTAATGGGGAGTAAAAAAAAATGGGGTGAATAGATTTTTATGATTGTAGGGTGGTTGCGTTCACACACTGCCAACACACATTTATGTCTAAACACCTTGTAAAAGTGGATTTTGTACAATAGGTGCCCTTTAACTTAAATTATAGTTTAATCTTTTTCCACTATAAACAACCTTTGGTGTAACATAATGGCTATTATGTCGAAAAAGGTTCTTAATGGAACCATACAGCCCTATAATAATAACCTTTTAGGAACAGCCCAGTGAGCCTTTAGTTTGGGACCACTGGTGCAAAAAAAAATGCCAACTTCCCTACTTTGATTGCTTACTATACTAAACATAACTTTATTTGAGTACATCTGGTTTCCATTTACCTCATTCAGGTAGGTCATTTTTAGACCGAGATGAATAGCTTGCATTCAACAAAAAATCGAGCGTTCTGTTCCTTAAATAGTTTCTCTGTGGTTACGTTTGTCCTAGGGGTCGGGGTCAGGTTCAGTAGGTGTCAAGTACAGAAAACAGAAAATGCGTGTGTTACATGAGGTTAACCTCATCTTTTAACCATTGAGTAGTCTAACCATAAATCTTATCTTTTGTGTCTAAAGTTTCATGACACTGTTTTCTTTTCTAAACAGACCGGGAGCAGTGGCACCACAGGAAACCAGTCTAGAATGGCACTAAAGTAAGTATTGTTCAGAAACCTTCTTTAAAGAGCCACAAAATGGTTCGTGACGCGTGCTTGTGTTTAATGCACATCCGCTTGGATACCACACTGAGACAAGAGGTGTGGTATCCTGCATTGCGCCACAGTTCAGACAGCTAATGAGCCACATAAACATCCCACCAACCATTTACTAGGCACATATGTTGCTTTTGCATAGGATCAAATATCATGCATCCAATTACTTAAGTATCTAAATTTTTAATAGTCAATCAGATGACAAACTGTTTAGCAATGCCATTGAATGACGTTTTGCCAAAATCCCCATAATTTTGAGATGGTCCCTTACTTTTACACGCATTTTTAGGAATCACATAAAAAGTGTGACATCATTTTACAGGGCAACAGGAGTTTGGACAAAGTCAACAGTAAAGCTGGTATGTTGACAGAGAGTGTATAAAAATGTGTGTGAATGCCCTCAGGATCACCTAAAATCCACAAGACAGCAGAGGTGAGAAGGGGAGCACGTTTAGAGCAAACATTTGGACTAATGTCAAGTTAATGTAAACTACTTTTTGAAACTGCCTACCTAGACAAGTCATAGGCACCCCCAAAAAAGGTGTCCTGGTAATAATACACCTTTAAGCTAAATTTAAAGGAGGCATATCATGAAAATCTAACTTTTTACATGTTTAAGTGCTATAATTCGGTCCCCGGTGATTCTATCAACCTAGAAAATGTAATAAAGTAACTTAGTTATGGGAAACAATTCTCCATAAGCATGTGAAAAAATAGGTCATTGAAATTTGGCTCCCCTTGTGATGTCAGAAGGGGATAATACCGCCCCTTAATCTGCTCTATCCATCCACGGCACTGCCATTTAGTGCAGAGATCAGCTCATTTGCATGTTAAAGCACACCCCCAAACGGCACATTTTTGCTCACACCTGGTGTTATAATAAATTATCTATATGGTATTTTAAGCAAGAACTTCACATACATACTCTGGGGACACCAAAGATTTATTTGACATCTTTAAAAAGTCATGAGAAATGTCCCCTTTAAGGTAGCATGTATTGCACATACATTTTGCGGTGAATGCAATCCCAGAATGCATTGTATCGAGCTCAGTCAATAAATAAATGCTAGAAGGTTTGGATTGTGTACAGAGCTAATGTTTTTTTAAAACAATGTTTATTTTAGCTTTTGCTTTTTGGTTTAAGTTGATAATAGGATAATTTGTCCGCAAATGCTCTGTTAATCTTTCATCAATCTCTGACTCAGACACTGGTTTGCGCTTTCTAAACTCTTACGCTAAACAAATTTAGTTTTAATGCAGCAAAACAAACATGCATGATTGTGTTCTCATGCTGAAACTTAAGCCTTCATTTTGTGCTGATCTTGATCTAAGCCAGTGGTTCTTATACTGGGAGACGGGTCCCCCTTGGGGACGTGAAATGGTGCCAGGGGTGCCCCAGTTTTATAACATTTAAAAAAATGCATTAATTCAGTATAAATTCTGTGCAATTAATCCTCAGAAAAAAATAATGCTACTAACCAACAGCACTTCATTTTATTATTTAATACTTTTGGTGTAATTCAAATTTTTTTAGTTTAAGATGTCATATATTTTCTTTGGGGGGGGGCGCAAATGGATGCACCCTACATGAGAGTGGGCGCACACCAGAAATTTTGAGAAACACTAGCAATGACAACAATACAGAGCCAGCCTCCATGTATGCATAATAGTATACTAGGCAACATTTGAAGTTGATCAAAACTTTTCATTATACGTTTTTTAACCACTTCAAATGTTGACCAGTGTATTGCTCTTCGAGTAATGGTGACCTCTGACCTTCTCCTGTGTTTTCTCATTGTCTAAAGCCAAGTTGAGGAGTGTGAGGCCCGATGGGGGGAAATATAGAGTATGGGTAAGTATGTTTGGATCTGTGTCCGGGGATCTTGAGCACAGAACAGACAGGCAGTAAATCAGATTTTTAGAGGGGGTGCCACAGGGGAACGCTGTTCCCTCTGTCTTGAACCTTGAGCAGACGTACACACACTCTCACACACAAATAAACACACATGGATCACCGGTGAAGTCTTTCCACATTTGTGAGCTTCTAAAGTCATCTATAAAGCATCCAGACAAGACATGTTATGCAAAAATTGTACGCTATAAATTCTTCACCAATGAACCCACCAAACTGTGTGGTCGTTTTAGCGTAAACTCTGATTAGATAAAAGCAGTTTTAAAGATTTTTGGTTACAAATCATTTTGATGGTGCGCCTATTTCATATTCTGTTAAAGGATAATTCCGGTATTTAACACTTTGAGTCTCATTTCTGGTTTGTTTTGGATGAACTACAGTGATGGACACAGAATTTTTGACAATGGGTCGTGTCTTGACTTTTTGACTCGTTTAGAAGCGTCTCTTGACTGCTTCAGAACGGAGGTCAAGGGCCATGCACAAACATGTCACATTTAATGTTTATTTTCAAAACTGTACTACTCACCGAGTGGTTTGTGGTGTTCGTTGATGATTAAAAACAAATATATTGGCGCAATGTATGATTTCAATCCGTGTTATTTGCTATAGTGGAACTATTTTTTCAGATACCTCACAACCGCGTATATACTTCCGCTCTATATTTGAGTCTGAAGCGTTAGCACACTCCCGACCATTTGATGGCGACAACCACTTTGCCATACAAGTACGCTCGGTGTCTAGCGTATAGACAGTCATAATCGAGCTTAACTTCAAACCTAAAGCTGGTCACTGAGCCATCAAATATGGGAAAAATTTCTTCTGAGAGAAACCGAGCGAAAAAACTACAACCACATGTAAACAGACCGTTTTCTGTTTCCCGGCGGCGGAGTGATATATCAGCAAGCAATGAGTCTTCCAAGAGAAGTCAATGGAATTTTACAAAATGCCAAATAAAACACAACAGAAACTGTATTTCACTACACAACTTGTTTTTAATCATCAACGAACACCACAAACCACTCGGTGAGTAGCACAGTTTTGAAAATGAACGTTAAGTGTTGTTTTAATGACATGTTTGTGCATGGTCATTGACTTCCATTCTGAAGCAGTCAAGAGACGCTTCTAAACGAGTCAAAAAGTCAAGACACGACCCATTGTCAAAATTTCTGTGTCCATCACTGTAGTTCATCCAAAACAAACCAGAAATGAGACTCAAAGTGTTAAATACCGGAATTATCCTTTAAATATAAGTAACACTGCTATATGTCAGCAAACTCTCATTAAAGTATTAGTTGAGAGTTAGTAGACATTTAGGGTAAGGGTTAGTAACCATGTGTTGGGGAACCATCATGATAACGTATTAGCAGTCTACTCTAACAGTACATTCACACAGGGCGAAAACATTAACGCTTGATGGAAGGCTTGTCTGAAACGTGGCCAACAGCCAATCACAGTGGCCGCAACACATGCTTTGGTCTTCCATAAACGTAATTGACTGGCTCGCACTAGGTTATTTGCATAAGGCGATCTGATTGGCTGACGCACGCGTTGGTGCTTGAAAAGTTGAGAAATGTTCAACTTCTGCCGCGAGCAACGGCAGTGACGCGGCGCCGACGGATCCACAATTCAGTTCGCCAACGCTTGACGTCACCCATTAAAAGTGAATGGGAAGCGTCAACGCTTACGCCCCGTGTGAATGCGCCGTGACAGTACATTCACACAGGGCGAAAACATTAACGCTTGATGGAAGGCTTGTCTGAAACGTGGCCAACAGCCAATCACAGTGGCCACAACACATGCTTCGGTCTTCCATAAGTGTTATTGACTGGCTCGCACTAGGTTATTTGCATAAGGCAATCTGATTGGCTGACGCACGCGTTGGCGCTTGAAAAGTTGAGAAATGTTTAACTTCTGCCGCGTGCAACGGCAGTGATGTGATGTTGACGGATCCACAATTCATTTCGGCAACGCATGACGTCACCCATTAAAAGTAAATTAAAAGCGTTAATGCTTACACCCCATGGTTTCATCGGATGCACGTGCGATGACGCTATACACGTCTGGTCCGAACTTTACTTCCGCTTTCAGTTTTTTAATAGTCTGACTATTTGCTAAACTGAACTCTTGAACAAATACCTTGTCGAAAAAAACAAATGTTTTTAGGGATGCACCGATAAGATTTTTTTGGGCCGATACCGTTACCGATTTAAACAGGCAACTTCTGGCCGATACCGATGCCGATACCGATATTAAACACTTGTATACAATACTATACAGTTGGTCTATTAGCTAGTTTATTTCTGCATCAAATTATTTTTACTGAACATGGATTGGATCTAATTAACATTCAACTGACCAACATAATAAGAGAGGCACAAACTAAGCTAAAACAAATATAATAAGACAGCATGAGAACCTTCAAAGGTGGTTTTTGCTATTCAGCATTTCTTTTATTAACAACATTAACTCATTTTTTACATATAATGGATTTCTTTATGCAGTTAATTAATAAACAATCGGTATCAGCCTTCCTCGTGCTGTTGCCGATATGCCGATGGTTTCAAATTCATCAAAAATCGGCCGATAAATATCGGTGGCCGATACATCGGTGCATCACTAAATGTTTTGGTTTCCTAGGTAATCTACGTGTTGTTTATTTTGCTTGTTATATAAATAAGCTACGTTTAAAGTACTTTGTTGTTATTTATTCATAGCGGAGTTTACCGGAAGTTACGTGTTGACCACGAAAGCCGCTTATTTATGTTATTACTGCTGAAACCGTCTATACAGTAGTGGCCAAAAGTGATGTCAAACTTTGAACAATTGGCAAAAGACTTGACATAAATTTCACACAACAGCTGTGCAAAATATAAGAATGACAGGAATGTCACATGATGAACATTGTGCATTAACATATAGGGATATTATATGTAAAGCCCGGCAAACAGCATAAGATGATCAAAAATCCTGTAGACCCTCAAGGATAAACGCACACTGTAGATTGTCACGTGACACAAAACGATACCCAATCAGAAAACAAGCCAATGAAAGACGATACCATAACAACCGTCCAAAGTGAGATGGAAATCAGAGATGTAAAAAGCAGTCCACAGCATTAATGACATTTCTTTATGTCCATTGTCCATCGAGGAACAAAACTGGTAAATCGTAATTTTTTTTCATCATTCTTGTGGTCTTTTACGTTTTGAAAATCTGTTAAGATTTAATAAATCTTTTGGTGTGGCCCTAGCTTTAGATGCACTAGGTTAGGAGCGTGTATGTTTTGTGAGTTAGTGTATAGTTATGGCATCTACTTACTGTATGTTTTTTACGTTTTAAAAGAGACCTAACCAAAAACTAATTTAAGTCTTTGAAAGTACAACCTTTGACTTATAAAACATTCTTCTGTGTATTTATTCCAGCGGTTATTTTTTGGTTAAATAAGAACACTACCCTTTGACATCCTTTGTGCTTTGTGTTTGGCTCTGAAGCACTGAATATCATCACACATTGTGTTATTGTTCACTATATCCCGTGCAGCAACGGTTCTGCCATGTTTGGAGATGGTCGGCTGTAATAAAAAAACCCTGCCATAACCTAAATCCAGTCATAATGGCCCAACTGCGACAAACCACTGTGTTTTACAGGGTGACTCACCACATTTCCGAATAGTTCTGGAACATTTTCTGCCCTGTCAGGATCTGACAGGGTCTTCCTTATAAGACTATGTGTTCACAGAACAAAAAGGTGGAGACATTCAGGAAAACACCTAATATAGATGGAAGGAAGGTGTGTGTTTATAATATTGGCATCTGTATGGTGACCGTTAACTCAGATGAACAGATCGGTTTAACTCATTCATTGTTAGGTCAAACTGTACTAATAAGTGTTTTGGGTATGTGGTGAAGTAGGCACATTGAATTGATTGCTTGGGCAGAGATGAGAGGGGAACGGTTTTAAACCTCTCTTCGCTGGGTTAAGTTGCTATGAAAATAAACCACAGTTGTCTTCACAAACAAACTTGAGGCATGGTCGAGATGTTTCTTTTAATGGAGGAGTCTAAGGCATGCTGATGGCTTAAGCTGATCTTGTAACCCGAGATATTTTGACCCTTAATAATGCCAGTTCATTTTCCATTTATGAAATCCAGAAGCCTTCTCCACCTGTCGAAATGACCCGAGTTCACAGTGACTCTAAATAATCTTTTTGCTTGTTTGTACAGTAGTGGCCAATAGGATGTTTTAGCTCTATATTGAAATATTTATTTTAAAGATGCATTAAAAATGTGGTATGCATTGGTGTGTTTTGGAGTATAAACTCGGCTCACTGCAAAACAAATGACTTTCTTACTTAGTGTTTTTGTCTTGTTTTCAGTAGAAACATCTAAAAATTCTCAAATCAAGATACATTTTCTTGATAAGCAAAATGACCTAAAAAAATAAATCTAGTTTTTAGACAAAAACTATACAATTTAAGTGAATTTGTGCTTAAAACAAGCAAAAATATCTGCCAGTGGTATGAGAAAATGTTTCTTGAATTATGTAAGTGTTTGAGAAAAAAGTAAACTTATTTCAAGATTTTTTTTTCTCACCCCATTGGCAGATATTTTTGCTTGTTTTGAGAACAAATTCAATAAATTTTATATTTTTTGTCTGTAAAGAAGACATATTTTCTTAGGTCATTTCCCTAATTAAGAAGAAGCATCTTGATTCAAGAATACTAAGTAAGAAAGGACACTGCAAAAAATGATTTTCAAGAAAAAATGTTCTTAGTATATTTTTTTCTTGTTTTCAGTAAAAATACCTAGAAATTCTTACATTAAGATGCTTTTTCTTGATGATCAACACGACCCAAGAAATTAAGTCTAGTTTTTAGACCAAAAGATCAAATTTAAGTTGTTTTGTGCATAAAACAAGCAGAAAATCTGCTAAGGGGGTTAGCAAAAAAATCTTTGAAAATTTTTCTTAAACACTAAATTCTAGAAAAATTCAATAATTTTTTTGCTTGTTTTATGCACAAAATCACTTAAAGTTGATATTTTTGGTCTAAAAACTAGACTTATTTTCTTGGGTCATTTTGCTTTTCAATAATTTTTAAAGAAATTCTAGATATTTTTTTCTGAAAACAAGACAAAAATACTAAGTACTTTTTTTCTTGAAAACCTTTTTTTGCCCATCATTTCCATCATGTTTCCGACAAACACATTTGGAGTTATTTAAGTAAATGTCCTTGCTTTTCCAAGCTTATAATGGGAAAAAACACGTATAAGGGAACAACTTCTGACTTTAAAGCCCCAAAGAGTGCATCCATCTTTCACAGAAGTAATCCACATGGCTCCAAGGGGTTAAAAAAGGTCTTCTACAGGTAATTGATGTGATTGTGTAAGAAAAATTACCATAATTTCAACTGTATAAATTATAAAAACTAGCTTCCAATCAGGGTTTCCCGCAGCACTTTTCAGTTCGGGCGGCCCACCTAAGCTGGGATACCCTACCACCTTAACAAGGTCGTCCAAAAAAAAAATTCGCTGCACAAAAGGCCGTCAAGTGCATCTCGGAGAATAGCGTGGACGCGTTCACACTGCGAGCGGGCACGTGCCACATGGCCGAAATGAGAGAAAGACATGGTCCGTCAATGTCTGGAGGATAACTAGCCTGTTGATAAAACATTTAATTCATTAATAATCTAGTATTTGTTAATTTTCTGTCATAGTTTCTTCAAAATTGAGTTTTATTTGAGTGTTTTAACTAAAGATATTTTCATCATGATGCATATGCCCCGCCCCTTTGATTGCCACGCCCCCGGCCCGCCCACCTGCACAACCCTACCACCTTAACTAACAAATTTTCTGCGGGAAACCCTGAACGTGATTCACGAGAGACACTTCACAATATACTGATTGCAACGGACGCACTAAAACTCTCTTGTGAATCCAAGATGGCCCCGTTACCGGAAGCTAGTTATTACAGTTTATAAAGTTTAAAATATGGATTTTTTTACAAAATCACATTGATTACCCACATAAGACCTTTATTAACACATTGGAGCCGTGTGGATTACCTTTGTGAAGGATGAATGCACTTTTTTGGGGTTTAAAGTCAGAACTTGTTCCCTGATCCCTCTTTTCTATTATAACGCTTGGAAGAGGACATTTAATAAAATAACTCCAAATGTGTTCATCTAAAAGATGATGGACAGATGTATCTCGGATTACTTGAGGATAAATCATGGGGTTATTTTGGCTGTAGTATCCCTTTAATCAGGGTGCGATTTGTGAAAAAAACAGAGGGGGGGATGTTTTCAGAGGCGTCGATTTCGGCGACGGTGGGTACTCACCATATTTCGTCATGAGTTATTTTGAACCCACCACTAGTTTTTACTTTTTTGACTGTTTTCAGTGGTTATGAAGAGCAATATGAGAGAGAAATTTGGTAATCATTGTCCGACCTAACAAAAATCCATTATAATATATATATTTTTATATATATTTCTAATTAAAATATTTCTAATATTCAGAAATGCGCTCTCCGCTCACGAGCTCTGATCGGAACAAACCCGAACCTCACTGTCTGCTGAACTTGCGCAGAAACATCAAAATAACCAGCTTTTTAAAATGGTTTTAAACTAAACATTTAGACTATTTTAGCGCAAATTATGAGCTTATTGACGATTTTTTATCATTCTTGACATAATGCGTCTGTTCACAGCACATTTCAAAACATTTTAATTCATAAAAATAAATCATGAGAACATTAACTTCATCACTGCATTTGCAGGAATTGTAAAAAAATTCTTAACTCATGAAGCAGCCTAACGCAATATTTTTACACTAATAGTTTATCTTTCCCCACACATATGAACTGTGATCATGCACAACGAAAAAACACGCAAGAATTAAATCTTGAATGGCAAAACTGTATGGCACAACGTAGTGTCAACTTAAACATATATGAACAATGTATTGATTGCAAAGTTAAACCATAACAGTAGAAACAGCTTTACTGCTGCTTTTAAAGTAATAACATTAACTTTACACCGCAATGCTGAGCTACAGTGAAATGATAGAAAAGACAGATGCATTATGTCAATTAGCCTCATTTGCGCAAACTGGACGCGCCCGCGCCTCGCTAAACGCCTCATCTGCATTTATCATGTGTCACTTCTGCCATTCTCAGTGGTGTGACTGGGACACTTACTCTGCTTGTCATCATAAACAGATTATCAGATTGTGATGTTTATTCTCGCTTTATTAATATGCGGATGAATATGCTGCCTTCCATCGTTTCGACACACAGCTCCATAACCATCTCGCATGTGTTGATAGGCTTTTACTCGTGAGGTGTAACCGGGTCTGTAACCAATCAGGTAGCGCCGTGGGCGGGACATTGAGCAAGTCTTCAGAGTGGTGAATACAGAGAGGCTGCGCGGCAGATGTATCAGAGCCAGCCAAAGCAGCGCATTTTAAAACAAAATTGACTTTATTCAAACCACGGATCCGTGATAAGTTTTGTGATCCGTCTCGCCACTAGTGTAGTAGCACTGATCACTTTGAGGGGGGGATAAATTTATCCCCACCGGGGATAAAAATTATTAAGCAGAGGCAGGGATACATTGACCAGAAAGGGGGAAATCCCACGCATCCCCCCCAGCAAATCGCACCCTGCCTTTAATGATTTAATCTAACCTGAGAGGGCATTAAAAACAATCCCCCTCAGGGATCACTTATATTGTATACTTCACATCTACAATTAACCAAGATACTAATCGGTTTAATAGACCACACATCTTCTTTTACTTTCAAATAGATTTGCATGGGCATCTTTTAAGGTATCAGGTCCAGACTAGATCTGTTGTTACAGGAAAAACCCATCACTTCCTGCTATTGTATAAAGGAATGTTGTTTTGTTTTCGATGGAGACTGATGCATCCCCAGCTCTTTACAATGAAAGAGATATTTCACATTGACCTTCTCTTTACTCACTCAACAGTAAAGTGCAGACAGCTGTGAAAGTGAGCTCCAGGCTAGACTCGAACCCAAGTCCCCATGTGCCTGTGCACAGCCCACTGCACCACAACTCTTGGATGTTCTTCACAATGTTTACTACTCCAAGGAAATCTACTGCGATGTAAAAAATGTACTCTCTTCAGGCATTTTTCCCTGATAAACATTCCTAAGAAGTTTGTTGACAATTTCTCATGACACACGGCTTTGGATTAGAGCACATGGAGCCTGACATCACACAGGACTCCGGGAGATGCGTGCAGACATCTGCTTACGCACACAAGACACTCGGCTCCTCATCGAGTTTCCCAGAGAAATGACCGGGATTTAGGCCTGCCTGTATGTAGTTGTGCGAATTGTGGAAATGCATGGCGTGTCACAGTGAAACAATCATTCAGATAAATGCGTTTGGTCACTGACAGGCAAATGAAGAATGATGAGACAGTTGCTTTAAGTGCTGACAGACAGACTCTGGTGCTTCCAAAGCGTTGTTTCTTTAACACTGTGGCATGTGGGTTTTTACCCTATCGGTTCTGGGCTTCTTGTTACACTGGAACACCCATGTAGCCAAGAAATTAACACAGATTTGTCCGTTATGGCTCTTGCCAATTAGGTTCAATGTAATGGGAAAAATCGTTGTCCAAATGCCCTTATAAGAAAAGGCAGGATTTGATTTTATATCAAGAATGTGTCGCTGTTAGCCGTAATTTGTAGCTGTAATTTTGTCTTGTTTTTAGTAAAAATATCCAAAAATTCTTAAATTAAGATGGTTTTTCTTGACGAGCAAAATGACCCAAGAAAATAAGTCTAGTTTTTATACCAAAAATATCAAATTTAAGTGATTTTGTGCATAAAACAAGCAAAAAAATCTGCCAATGGGGTAAGCAAAAAATCTTGGAACATTTTTCTTAAACACTAAATTCAAGAATTTTTTTTGCTTGTTTTATGCACAAAATCACTCAAATTTGATATTTTTGGTCTAAAAACTAGACTTTTTTTCTTGGTCGTTTTGCTCATCAAGAAAAGGCATTTTCATTTAAGAATTTTTAGATATTTTTACTGAAAACAAGACAAAAATACTAAGAATTAAATTTCTTGAAAATCATTTTTTGCAGTGCAGAAGCAATGGTAAAAAATGGTCCCCTTAAAAAGGTCTTCATGTGTCCCATTTTGGTATGTTGAGGTACTAATATGCACTTCTTGGGACTTGTACTTCTGCACTGCAAAAAATGACTTTCTTCCTTTTTTTTGTCTTGTTTTCAGTAAAAAATCTCAAAAAATTCTTAAATTGAGATGCTTTTTCTTGATGAGCAAAACGACCCAAGAATTTTTTTCAAGAAAAAGCATATTAATTTAAGAATTTGTAGATATTTTTACTGAAAACAAGAAAAAAATACTAAACATTGTTTTTCTTGATTTGCAGTGAGGTATTAATTTGAACTCGTTGAAATTCAAAGGTGTACTTTTTGTAGGGGGATGTAGTACTGTATGGGTTGTATGGTGTGTAGACAATTGTGACTCCAATCTGTGAAAACTAAAGTAATTTTTTGTGAATGACTGTTTTTTACATAATGTAAAGAACATTCTGTGAAAATATAACCTTGATATTTTTTATATTGACTGAGTAGGGATATCTAAAAATCAAACTTTGATACTCCAAATCTTATAATGAGATTATGAGACTTCATGGATTTCACAGACAGGGTCACATTGGGTAACATAAGGTTCCCTTCACCTCATTGTTGAAAATGAATGAATTTCAGGTTTTACTTTCTGGTGAGCATTACCCACAAGTCAAGAGACAAGTCATCTATCAGCCCCCTGCTGACATCACCAAGGCTCCCACTGACAGCCCGGTTTACATTGAATGCTCTCTTTAACTTTGTTTAACATTAGAGAGTTGATTCACACAAAAGTGGCTGGTAGCAGGTCACAGATATATTTAGAGATACCACCACCTCGCTGTAAGATAAATAAACCTGATGACATCCACTAATACACAAACCCACCAAAGTTTATTAAAGGGATAGTTCACCTTAAAATGAAAATGTCATGTCTTGGTCATCCTCTTGTTGTTTTAAACCTGTATGAATTTCTTTTTTCTGATGAACACAAAAGAAGATATTTTGAGAAATGATGGTAAACACACAGCAGTAAGTGACCATTGACTTCCATAGTAGGAAAAATATTTTGGAAGTATTGTGATAAATGATAAAGAAAATATTTTGATAAATGATGGAAAGCACACAGTTGATGGTACACATTAAATTCCATCATTTTTTTATTCCTACTATGGAAGTCAATGGACACTCTCTGCTGTGTGTTACCATCATTTCTCAAAATATCTTCTTTTGTGTTCATCAGAAAAAAGACATTCATACAGGTTTAGATCAACGTGAGACTGAGTAAATGGTGACAACATTTTCATTTTTAGGTGAACTATCCCTTTAAGATGGAAACGGAAAGGTTTTTGAGATGTATGGGTTCTTTATAGAACCATTCAGCAAGAAATGGTTCTTCTAAGGCATCATTTTTAGAGTGTAGTAGATTTGTCAACTATACAAAGTATCTTTTGTATAACAAAAAGCTAACAGTAACAGTACACTTGATGATAGTTACAGGAAAGGGTGTGAAGAATGTTGTGCACAGAATGTGCAGATATGTTAGATTACTGGTTGTGAGCAGCAGAGAGACATGACAGGAAGTCAACGTTGAAGAAACTGCCATGTAGGGTAAGAGATAAACAAGAAGAAGATACCACTACACACTTATGCAATTTAAGTAAAAAATCCAATAACACTAAAATTGAAGTTAAAATTACCAAAACTCAAACAAAAATTCAAATAAAAATTTATTTCTTCAACAGAGTGATAAAGGTATACATGCAGCATTTGTAAGGAACCTTCATTTTTAAGAGTGAGGAAGAAGATGGTGGCTTCGATCTTCTATTCATGTTTAGAGGCAAAGCCTAAAAAGCTCACATGTTGTTATACCCTTGCACAGGGTTGACATTATCAGCCGAATGGGCTTTTTGCCGAGCACCACATGAACAAACCGGAAAACAGGTCTCATCGCTTCCGCTTGTCGAGGAAATGTTAACAGCAGCATGAATTGATGGCAATATCTACTCTTAAAGGGACACTCCACTTTTTTTGAAAATATACAAATTTTAGGGCTCCCCTAGAGTTAAACATTTGATTTTTACCGTTTTGGAATCCATTCAGCCGATCTCCGGGTCTGGCGGTACCACTTTTAGCATAGCTTAGCATAATCCATTGAAAAATAACCAAAGCGTTTCAATATTTTTTCCTATTTAAAACTTGACTCTTCTGACATTGTGTACTAAGACCGATATAAAAATTAAAAGTTGTGATTTTCTAGGCAGATATGGTTAGGAACTATACTCTCAAACTGACGTAATAATCAAGGACTTTGCTGCCATAACATTGTTGCAGAAGGCATGATATTTCACAGTGCCCGAAAAAAGTCCCCTGCTCTTGAAAGATACTAAAGGGACTATTTTCGGATGCTGCATAATATCATTGCACCTCCTGCAGTCATGTTACGGCAGCAAATCCCTTGATTATTACGCCAGAATGAGAGTATAGTTTCTAGTCATATCGGGCTAGAAAATCGCAACTTTTAATTTTCCGTCGGTCTTAGTACACAATGTAACTACAGAAGAGTCGAGTTTTAAATAGGAAAAATATCCAAACTCTTTGGTTATTTTTTAGCAGTCTAATCAGATTCTATGTATTGTGCTAGGATAATCCCCTTCTGACATCACAAGGGGAGCCAAATTTCAATTATTTATTTTTCACATGCATGCAGAGAATGGTTTACCAAAACATAATTACTGTGTTGATCTTTTTAACATTTTCTAGGGTGATAGAAGCACTGGGGACCCAATTATGGTACTTAAACATGAAAAAAGTCGTGATATGTCTGTCCCCTTTAATGCAAGTCAATTTAATCTACTTTTTCAAGTTTTGACTTGTGATAAGTTGACATAACTTAGAAAAACAAGTTGACATTTTTTTATTTGTTAAGCTAAAGTAACAAAATATTTACGATAACGATTTATCCAGCATCCTTCTTCATTTTGCTTTTTCCTCTCTCCGCACAGTTGTACCACAAGGGGGCTGGGGGTGGTTGGGGTTGAACTTGGGGCTCTCGGGTTCGAGCTCCCTCCGAGGACTGCAAGCCAAGTTCGTTTGCCATTATTCACTGGACTAAATGCGCAAGCGAACTAGTGAAATGATTTACAATTGTTTATATTTACAATACTCTGCGTGTTTGTTTTACCCCGACTGTTAACTCACTGTGTGTATTCATTATAATAAATCGCCGAATTATTGGACGGCACACAAAATTTCTTTGTTAAATGTAACCTTTATGCAAAACAACTCATGCAAACAGATATGATCTGTTTATACAGGATGTGAGGCATGTGCTCTCACGAGTGAATCAGCTCGTCCTCTTTTATCAGACAAACACTGTAATGTCTGACTGTTTACTGCAACCAAGCCACCACCTTGTATGGCCATCTGTGCTCCTATAAAGACTCTGAATATTACCCAGAGGTTTTTGAAGTAGACTGCTGATTCAAACGCACTTTATGATGACTGCACACAGGCACAGCTCATCTGTATCAAACCTGACAACCAGTATCAAATCAGTCAGCATCATAAGATCGAATACAAAGATTCCCAAAGGAGGTGATGTGGAGTCTGTTCAGACATGATCTCAATGCTAAAGGGGAAAATGACCCCAGATCTGTTGATAAGAGCCCACAGTAATTTCCACAAGATCACACAGACCTTGTTGAATGTTCGGAAGTTGAACGCAGTGCTTTATATCTTTTATGACAGCTACGCATATAATAATTTGCTAAATAAACAAGTTATTGAGTGAGTGTGCGTGTGTGTTTGTATGTGTGCAGATGTATTCTCTAAGATTTCTTGGTAAATATGACTCACAAACACATGTGAATCATCTGATTTACGGCTTCAGATATTGACACGCCCACTTTTTGTTTCCTACAAGCTTTTTATGTCTATCTGCTACTTAGCCTGTCATTAGGGATGAGTCATTTTGGAAAATCCTGTGGACATACAGGTGTTGTGATGTCTGGGTGAAGTTTACTTGTAGCATATAGTTGTTAGTATTGAGATGAACTTTTGCTCCTACACTCTCAAAAAAAGGTCAAAGCTGTCAGTGGGGCTTTACGCTTTCAAAAAGTAAGACTTTGTACCTAAAGAGTGCATATAAGTACCTTAAAGGTACATATGGGTACCAAATGTATATACATCGGTACATATATTAGGACCTTTTAAAGAGGTACCGCCCCGGTGATCAGCTTTTATACCTTTTCTTCTAAATGTGCTTCTTAGATTATTGATGTGCACTGAAACAAATGATTCATTCAATTCAATTTGTCACTTATTGGGAGCAGTTTGCTAGCTGGAGCCATTCACTTCCAAACTTTGTTCTAAGCTAAGCTAGCGGGGGCTGCGTCAGACAGAGTTACAGCACACACGGAGATGAGAAAGGTATGTATGGACTTATCTAACTCTGGGGGATACGGTGAATGAGCTAAATTAACAAAATCTGGGTGTGTTAAAATTATTAAATTGAATGAATGAATCATTTTTATTCAGTGTGTCTGTCTTCTCTAAAATATTAAAAATATCTCAAGCTGTCCTCACACTGAAAAAAAATGATTCATTGAATTTACTCAATTTTTTTAAGGTAAGTGGTTGCAATCCAATTTATTTAAGCTACATTTAAACAAAAAAGTAAAGTAAAATAAAATAAAAAACTTTTGTTTAAATGTAGTTTAAATAAATTGCTTGCAACCACTTACCTTAAAAAAATTGATTAAATTCAATGAATCATTTTTTTCAGTGCAGATTTGTACAAAAACCAAAGCCTGGTATTAAAAGAAAATTTTATAATAAAACCTAACAATTCATTCATTTAGTTTTTTCAAGAAAAACTATCTGAGCTAAAATGATCTAAACATCCAAGTTAGGTTACTTTTTGTAAAACAAGAAAAACCACACTTTTAAAGGGGACATTTCACAAGACTATTTTAAGATATCAATAAATCTGTGGTCTTTCCAGAGTATGTGTTTGAAAATACCCCAGAGAAATGTATATAGCATGATAAAATTGCCACTTTGTAGGTGTGAAAAAAATGTGATGGTTATCGGTGTGTCCTTTAAAATGCAAATGAGCTGATCTCTGCACTAAATGGCAGTGCCGTGGTTGGATAGTGCATGGTTAAGGGGCAGAATTATCCCCTTCTGACATCACAGGGGGAGCCACATTTCAGTGACCTATTTTTTCACATTGCAGAGAATGGGTTACCAAAACTAAGTTACTGGGTTGATCTTTTTCACATTTTCTAGGTTGATAGAAGCACTGGGGACCCAATTATAGCACTTAAATATGGAAAAAGTCACATTTTCAGGATATGTCCCCTTTAAAAAATAAAGGTGATACACGATACTATTATTTACTGGCTTTATGGTTCCATAAAGAACAAATAAAAAAATAAAAGCTTTACTTTGCTGTACCCCTCTGGCAAATAGCTATGTTTCTTCTTTAAACCATAAATTTGGATAGACCTCTTTGAAAATTCGTGTACTTAGTAATTATATCTTGTTTGTGAGGATGTTTAGGTTTTTTAAAGGGTAACCAGAGGTACATACTATAGTGTGCATGAAAATCTCCATGCTCACATCTGAGCTTGTCATTTCAGATACATCCACCTCTGCACACAGGCAGATAAGCTATAAATAAGTCAAACTGGTGATCCAGAAAGCTGTATCAAACGTTGAAGTCTGACAGCAGAACATCATGTAACATCTCACTTCATGAGAGTTGGCTGCTGTCCTATCGGTCACATCCCACCAATTCATTTTACATCTTACCAGATGTCACTTTAGGTTGAGAGCATGCAGGCCTGGAGACCGGGACTCTCTGTCTGGAGAATCTCTGGATTAGACGAAGAAATAAACTTTAGGATAAAGCTACCATGACACATGACCTTTGAAATGTGATTTTTTTTCAGCTTGATCTCATGGGAATACGTGTTTAGGGGTAGAGGGTAGGGGTAGCGGCATAAAATATATTTCGAAGAGCACCTATTGTCCGATTCACAATTTTACATTTCCTTTGGTGTGTAAGTGTGTAGTAGTTCATGTTAAGGATATGCAAAAGGTACATACCCGAAAGTAAATCTCTTTTCTTGAACTACAAAAACACACGGATTGTAGGTAACAGTTTACTTCCTGGGATTGGTGATGTAGTAAAGACCGACATTATTATAATTCCTCCCACTTCGGATTCATCCTGTAAGTTAACTCCTGTTAGCAAACAAATCTTTCAAAAATGGTAAGGAGCGTCACGTTTCCTGCTGATGTCAGAGGTATTCAGACCAATCATAGCTGGCCAATCAGGGACACAGAGCTTTTCAAATCCGTGCGTTTCAATCTGGAGCTACATGAATGTACGGTATGTGAAAAATAATGTGTTTTTTTACCATAAACGACGCGAACACATTGTATTATACCAAATACACAAAAAAAAAACGTTGTTTTGGCAATGAAATAGGTGCTCTTTAAATGTTATTTTGTTACTATAAATTTCCTGCATATTTCTATCCATTACATTGCAGAATATAAAAAAGAATACATTACATATTTTTAAAATTTTTGTATAAAAAGGGTTTGGGTTTAAGGTAAGCTTTGGTAGGGTTAGGGTTTGTGACATTATCGATAAAATGGTTTAAGGAAATTTTTTACGTTTTTGTAGATGTTGTAAATATGTCTTGTACACTTTAGTATTTATTTAAACATACAAAATGTTTTGAGTTTTTAAAAGTTTGTAAAAACTACTTAAATGCCCTAATATAACTAAGGCCTAATCCTGGATTAATCTAAACCCTGTCAGGGAAACTCCCCCTAGATGTGTTGTTCTTAACTAGACACATCTCTCTGTTATTATTGGAACAACACATTTTGCGTTGTCCCTTTTATTTATTTAAACACAAAATTAACACAAAATGACACATAATGTGTTAAATAACATAACACAAAACAATGTGTTAAAAATGAACGCATCCTTTCTTAGAGTGCAGTTAACTCTTGGATTACACGATTCCTAAACTTTTTTTCTCACTATGGAAAAAACTTGCATGATGTCATGTAAAATACAGTTTATTTGGGTATAAAATAAATAAATATTGTAAAACTATAAAAATTTGAAGCACCACTGACTTGGCATATTATTTTTTTCTCCTACTATGGAAGTCAATGGTGCCCCAGATCCGTTTGATTACAAAAATTTTTTTTTATATCTTCATTTGTGTTAAGCAGAACAAAGAAATGTATAATGGTTTGGAACAACTTGAGGGTAAATTATGACAGATCAATTAAAGAGTAACTAAACCCTAAACCAACTTTTTTTAGTTAATGATCTGTAAGAATGATGCTTTATTAGTGCTGTTCATTGATTTTAGTCAGTTTTTTGACATTTGGATATAAAGTGTTTTAATACTACAATATATGGTGTAAAAACGTCTGAGTGCTGCCCTCTTCAGGTTGAACGGTGGCTACTGCAGTTGAATTTTCCTATTGGATGTTGGGTCCAAAAAATGACTCGTGACGTAAGCAGGTTCAAGCTCACCACGCCCTTGTTACGATCTCACCACACACTTGGAACAAGCTAGTTCATCCCCTCTATCTCCGTTGGGATCTGCCCACCTTTTTGCGTTTTTCAAATATTGCCAGTGGGTGGAGTAAGGCTCTGACCAGGGGTTTAGTTACGCTTTAAATATACAAAAAATAGTCTTTAGTACTTCTTAAGATAAACTTAAGAACATCTAAATGTCCTATTTTGATGCTACAATTAAATTTTTTCAAATACACTGCAAAAAATGTCTTTCTTATATAGTATTTTTGTTTTGTTTTCAGTACAAATATCTAAAAATTCTTAACTTAAGATGCTGTTTCTTGATGAGCAAAATGACCCAAGAAAATAAGCATAGTTTTTAGACCAAAAATATCAAATTTAAGTGATTTTGTGCATAAAACAAGCAAAAAAAATCTGCCAATGGGGTAAAAAAAATCTTAAATTTTTTTTGAATTATTTTTTTTTTTAAATGCTCAAGATTTTTTTGCTTACCCCATTGGCAGATTTTTTGCTTGTTTTATGCACAAAAGAACTTAAATTTGACATTTTTGGTCTAAAAACTAGACTTATTTTCTTGGGATGTTTTGCTCATTAAGAAAAAGCATTTGAATTACATTTTTAGATATTTTACTGAAAACAAGAAAAAAATACTAAGAATTTTTTTCTTGAAAATAATTTTTTGCAGTGTATGTCTACATTGTATGCTTCAGCATCTATTTAAACATACAAAGAAGTATGTTTTGTGTTTTTAAAAGCTATGTATTATTGCTATGTATTAACAGTGAGACCAGGCTAATCTTTTAACATAGCTGTGCCAACAGACCAATCGAGGGGAGCCCATAAAACTCTTCTCTGCATATCCTTCATTTCTCTTCCTCTGCTCTGAAACGTCTGTTTAGCCAGAGGTCTGGCTTGCATTAACAATTTGGCCTAGCGCCCCTTGGGGGCGGTTCACACGGGAACCGTCACTGCTCGGACCCCCGTCTGTCTTCGTTCCATCCACCAATCGAAGCCTCCCAGTCCCCTTCAGTCACATTCACCGCACTTCCTTTTCCCAACAGATTATTTAGATTGCCGGCCAGAGAACGGAACGTGTGAGTGAGCTGGAAGTTTGGTGTGTAAGCAAACCGGTTGCTAAGCTGGAATCATTAAGGAGAGTACATGCTCGATGGCGATCCCACCCTGTCATGTTCTGGCTGTGTAAGCTGAGCTAAGGCTGGAAACTATGGGAAGGTCCAGAGAAATCTCTTCTGACGTGAGCAGTGCTAGTTAATACAGCTTGAAAGCTGTAAAAGATGTGGCCAACACAGAAATACTCAAACAAGAACTGGAAATCGGACTCTAAAAGTCAGGAATTTACAAACTAGGTGGATAGCCAACTTTACTGATGTCACTCCAGGGACGCCTTTGTCCTGTTGATCTAAGAGTTTTGTTTGTCCACCAAGAACACTTCATTTTTCTATCATCTGTAATGTCATCTGGCATTTACAGTTCCCCACCCAAAAAGTAGATCACACCACAGTAAAGCCAGCTATCTTCTGATCCACGCTCAAGTTCACTTTACCTCCCGCCTCACATGTGTCACACGAGTCTCTAACGGTTGATCAATGGTTTGGCAGGCGGAGAGACAGGGTCGCTTTGATCCCTCCGTAGAGCGTTCAGGCTTTTTAAATGTTCCCGTGCTTTCCTACGGCCCTAATTGCTTCCATATTTCTTAGTTGTGGTGCTGACTGTTACAGAATTAACGCAGGGAGGGCTGGGAAAACGGAAACAGTGAGCAATATTAGGTCAGATCGTTTTTTTGGATATCAAATCCTCATTGCCTTGACCTTGTGCCTAGAAGAATATATGAGAGAATATAAACAGGAGTTTATCATGTTGTCCGAGAACAAAAGGTGGGTAAAGACCCAAAACAACAAAACCACAAATTTGTTGCCCAATCCTGAGGTGCGCCAAGCAAACATATGATGAAGTAACCGAAATCTGTACAAGACTTTTGAGATATGCTTGGACATCAAAAACTTGAACAAAAGTGAGAGAGGGAAATATGTGATTTTGATTGAAAACATATTGCAAATGTTTTTGAGAAAGCATGCTCTCAGATATCGGGATGTTCTGTTCTCTCGACACTGTTAGCACTTTACATTGAGTCTCATTCTAGTTACCATGCGGTTCCCTTGGATTACACGATTCCTAAACTTTCTGTGGAACAAAAACCATCACTATGGAGAAAACATGATGTCATGTGACAAGAGTGCACTAAAATACACTTTATTAAAGTACACTTAATAAATGTTATTTTCATGCACTAATTTTGGAAAGGGATAGTTCACCCAACAATGAAAATTCTGTCATCATTTACTTCCAATGCTCTAAATCAGGAGTGGGGAACCCTGGGTCCTGGAGGGCCACTGTCCTGTAACTGACAACTAAGGAAAATCCCAAATTCAGTATCTCATAAAATTAGAATATTGTGAAAAGGTGAAATATTAAAGACACCTGGTGCCACACTCTAATCAGCTAATTAACTCAAAACACCTGCAAAGGCCTTTAAATGGTCTCTCAGTCTAGGTCTGTAGGCTAAACAATCATGGGGAAGACTACTGACTTGACAGATCATTGACACCTTGCACAAGAAGGGCAAGACACAAAAAGTCATTGCAAAAGAGGCTGGCTGTTCACAGAGCTCTGTGTCCAAGCACATTAATAGAGAGGCGAAGGGAAGGAAAAGATGTGGTAGAAATAAGTGTACAAGCAATAGGGATAACCGCACCCTGGAGAGGATTGTGAAACAAATCTATACTGAAGTAGAACTATACTTTTAATTAATATATACTATTTCTATTATTAAGCAAAAAATATCAATGGTGGTATTAAAGGTAAAGCAGAGGATTTTCTTTCCCCTGGAGGATCATCAAGAATACTGGTCCTCCTAGTTGTCAATCATTCTGGTGATATGTTAACATAAGGGCTTCGTACGTGCTCGACCCTAGGTTCGCTTTCTGCACATGTGCACTTTCAGGTGTATATGTGTGGTGAGCTATGGTTTCAGCCATTCATTGAAGCTCGCATTCTCACCATGTTTTTTCAAAATGTCTGAGGGTCGCAAGAGAAAAAGTGTCTACGAATTGTATGACAAGAAGAGACAGGCCTCTGAAGAAAGAAACAAGACCAGAGTGTTTTTGGGAGAATATTTCACACGCTGATGTGCGCTAAAAGCACAGGTTGGGCTTCCCACTGATGAATCAGTCGCGAAGTTTCTACTCGACAGGTAAAGTTTGGCATGCTATTTGGAGAAATCCATTTAAAATCACTGCTAGTAAAAGTTGATGTAAGCTATGATAAGCATTGCTAGCCCTGGCCAAAGTCACAAACCGCCCTGACATGGTAAACATCTCAATGTATGATCCATGCAGACAGCAACTTGTAAACAGAGCGTGCATGAGAAAGACTAGGCTTGTGCGTGCTCTCTCGTGCACACGTTTAATAGGCATTCTCTAGTATACTTTTTACCTGGGACACCAACATCTTAAAGGGATAGTTCGGCCAAAAATGATATTAAACCCATGATTTACTCACCCCCAAGCTGTCCGAGTTGCATATGTCCATCGTTTTTCAGACAAACACATTTTCGGATATTTTAGAAAATGTTTAAGATCTTTCAGTTGATTAAATGTAATGTTACGGGGTCCACGACCTTCAAGTCCAAAAAAAGTTCGTCCATCCTTCACAAATTAAATCCAAACGGCTCCAGGATGATAAACAAAGGTCTTCTGAGGGTAATCCGCGCGGTGTTGTTGTAGAAATATCCATATTTAAAACTTTATTATCGAAAATAAATACCTTCCGGTAGCGCCGCCATCTCAGTCGCGTCCGCATTCAGGATGAGAGCTTACGCAGCCTACGGAGGCTACTCTGCTGCTGCTCTGTGCCCCCGCCCTCCGAATTTGTCATACGTCACTAAGAAAAGTGCGTACACTACGCTAATAATCTCTCCTGAATACAGAGGAGTCTAAGATGGCGGCGCTACCAGAAGGTATTTATTTTCGTTAATAAAGTTTTAAATATGGATATTTCTACAACAACACCGAGCGGATTACCCTCAGAAGACCTTTGTTTATCATCCTGGAGTCGTTTGGATTTAATTTGTGAAGGATGGACGCACGTTTTTTGGACTTGAAGGTCATGGACCCCGTAACATTACATTTAATCAACTGAAAGATCTAAAACATTTTCTAAAATATCCGTCTGAAAAACGATGGACATATGCAACTCGGACAGCTTGCGGGTGAGTAAATCATGGGTTTAATATCATTTTTGGCCGAACTATCCCTTTAAATTCCAGATGATTTCCATCCACATCACCAACAACAGTTCACTCACATAAACATGTAGAGTTACACCAGTAAGTTTAATTTATGTCTAAACTTATATGAGGAACCTTCGGGTACTTTGTCTTGAACGTGGCATGAATGTCTCCTAACAGGTGAAGATGTTGAATTCCACAGGTGTGCTTTATCTAAGCCCTACCAGTCTGCAGGTGTACCCTGAACACATATCTCTTTGATATGGATTAGGGCGTTTATGAATTAGGGAGGTTTGGATGAGAGGGCGAACAGGGGCTGCATGGCTCTTAGTTTTAAACCTGTTCAATTACTACATATTATCCTTAAATTACCCCATTAGAGATCCCTGCGTGCCATTAAGTTGTTAAAGCTGGACTCCACCACCAAATCTTGAGCAAGAGAGTGTGTTTTAAGCAGGACCACTTTTACACTACCCTTTGGGAAGAAAACACAACCCAACTCTGCTCAAGAGTGGGTGTATGTCTTTTCTATTGTGCAAAGGGTGGTTTTTTGTTGCCTAAATCTCAGATGGAGTCCAGCTGAGCTAATGAGACCCTTACCTGGGGAGTCGGCACGAGACCTGGTTCAGCTCGACTTACAATGGCAGACTATAGGAAAGCAGAAAAAAAGGAAAGTTCCCACAGTCAGTGTGGTGAGTGACGCAGCTCTCCCAACTATAACTTCAGTGCCCCAACCATCAACTCTCCCCTGCTGGAGCCAAAACAGATGCCCATTGATGAAGAAAACCGGCGCGCATTACTGTAGCTCAATTGGTAGGGCATTGCATTAGCAACACAAAGGTCGTGGGTTTGATTCTCACGGAACACAAATACTGATCAACTGTAAACATTACTGATAAAGCCCTGTAAGTCACTTTTTTATAAAACGCCCATCGGATGCAAAAGTGTTTGAAAGAGTTAGGATCTGCCCGCTATTGGTCCGGATGTGTCTCCTAAAATCACATGATAATAATAAGGAAGCATTTAACAAGGACGTCAAGTCAATCTTAGAAATGTCCATTCGAATGAAAGTAGACAAAGAGAGAGTGTGTTTTTTCATGTGTACGTGAATGTCCGAGTGCTGTGATGTGTGAGTGTTGGTACTTTAGGGAGTCTGGGAACGTCAGCCTCAATGTTCACATCATTTGGAGGTTGTCCAGGTCTAATTTAATGAGGCGTACCTTGCATTTCTGTGCAATGAGATTGAAATCCCTGTAGGAATTAATGTGAAAACTGTTGTGGAATAGGAGCTTATAAAGTTATGATTAATTATTTGTCTGTGGAATGAAAGGGGTCGTATGGCATTGCTAAAAATAATATAATTTTGGGAATTCGATGTAATGCAATGTATATAGACGGTTTAAGCTTTGAAAAACAAATGTGTACATACACAGCAAAAAAATATTTTAAATTCTTAGTATTTTCGTCTTGTTTTCAGTAAAAATATAAAAAAATTCTTAAATTAAGATGCTTTTTCTTGATGAGGAAAACGACCTAAGAAAGTCTACTTTTAAGACAAAAAATATCAAATTTAAGTGATTTTGTGGAAAAAAAATCTGACAATGGGGTTAGCACTTATTTTTCTTGAAAGGAGTGTCTAAGAAAAATTTTCAAGATTTTTTGCTTACCCCATTGGCAGATTTGTTTGCTTGTTTTATACACAAAATCACTTTAATTTGATATTTTTGGTATAAAAACTAGACTTTTTTTCTTGGGTCGTTTTGCTCATCAAGAAAAAGTATCTTAATTTAAGAATTTTTAGATATTTTTACCTAAAACAAGACAAAAATACTAAGATTTTTTTTTCTTGAAAATAATTTTTTGCAGTATACCGTACAGTTTTGTTGCTCTTCTATGCCCCACCTTTCTGAAACGCTCATCGTTTGGAAAAGCGTGATGTGCTCTGATTGGCCAGATATCCAATGCATTGTGATTGGCCGAATAACTCAAGCATGTGACTGAAATGTTACACCCCTTACCATATTTTGAATATCAGCTCCCAAAGCAGCCCAGTCTCACGAAATGACCTATATTCACGTACATTGTTTATTATTTTTCGTGATACTGTCACAAATTTCCAAGTTTTTTCGTGACCATATCACAAATTTCTGTTTACGTGTCATTGTCACCTATTGGTTACTCAACTGTTTTGTCCTATTTTCTTACCATTGTCGCTTCAGTTCTAGGGTTAGATTTATATAAATTGACATCCAAACTCAAACCCTAACGCCAGACGACAATGGTTTAAAAATCTGAAAATATTAAAAAAAATAGAAAAAATAGTATAAACCAATACTTAAAGGGATAGTTCGGCCAAAAATGATATTAAACCCATGATTTACTCACCCCAAGCTGTCCGAGTAGCATATAGTATTCAGATATTTTAGAAAATGTTTTAGATCTTTCAGTTGATTAAATGTAATGTTACGGGGTCCACGACCTTCAAGTCCAAAAAAAGTGCGTCCATCCTTCACAAATTAAATCCAAACGGCTCCAGGATGATAAACAAAGGTCTTCCGAGGGTAATCCGCGCGGTTTTGTTGTAGAAATATCCATATGTAAAACTTTATTAACGAAAATAACTACCTTCCGGTAGCGCCGGCATCTTAGAATCCTCTGTATTCAGGAGAGAGTATTTGCGTAGTGTACGCACTTTTCTTAGTGACGTATGACAAATTCGGAGGGCGGGGGCACAGAGCAGCAGCAGAGTAGCCTCCGTAGGCTGCGTAAGCTCTCATCCTGAATGCGGACGCGACTAAGATGGCGGCGCTACCGGAAGGTATTTTTTACGTTAATAAAGTTTTAAATATTTCTACAACAACACTGCATGGTTTACCTTCAGAAGACCTTTGTTTATCATCCTGAAGCCATTTGGATTTAATTTGTGAAGGATGGACGCACTTTTTTTGGACATGAAGGTCGTGGACCCTAACCCTAACCCTTTTGATAGACCTGCCCCACATATACAACCACGGCAAGGATGTCAGTTAGTAGACACGCCCCTTACTGCTGATTGGCTACAAGTGTGTTTTGGTAGTCGGCCCGACTCCCTTTTCCAAAGCGTTTTTGAAACATTGTGTACTCCACCTTTAAAGTGACATCCTGACGCAAACACCAAATCTAACCCTAAACGCAGTTGAGTAACCAATACGTGACAATGACACGTAAACAGAAATTCATGCTCACGAAAAAACGCAGAAATTCGTGACAATATCATGAAAAAGAATAAAAAATTTACGCGACTATAGGTACAGAATTTCGTGAGACTAGGTTACCCAAAGCAACAACACTACAGCGAGAATAAAAGTTTCATTTACATTGCAGTGTTATGCAAATGTCCCATACAGTTACATTTACAGTACTTACACTGCATTACAAGCTATACATTTTTATTAGTACTTGTGTTCCCTGGGTTCAAACCCGTGACCTTTTACGCAATCCTCTACCAAGTTTGAAACTTTAATCTTTGCGACTTTACGCATTTTACATGCACAAACAGCTTCTAACACTCCAACGACAAAGGAAAACATGAAATTACCCTCATATGACCCCTTTAAGCAATAAGTTTGTCCTCCCACATACATAATTAATTTTAAAATCTAAAGTGACAGAAAACAGACCTCATGTTGAAAGTTTGACAAATTAGCTCCTTTCAGTTATTGCAAGATTTAAGTCAACATGAAATTACAAACGACCGTTTTATTTAATGCATGTTTCTTGTCATAGTTTGGATGATTTATCAGTACACATAATTATAAATATATTCAAACAGTTGTCTGAAATGATGATCTTGCATACATTCAAATTCTCTCTTGTAACTCATGTGAGGAAAAGGAATCGAGCACTGATGTGATCTCTGCTGAACTTTAGGGTAATCATCGTGTCATGGTGAGGTTGTGTGTATTTGTGCAGATTGGGGTCATGTTGCACAACAAGTAGTTTGTGTGATGAGTACAGTGAGAGGTCACAGTGGGAATAAAGTCCTAGATGTTATCTACATCTGTGCACTGGCAGGGTCACATATGTCAAAAATACACAGACAGAAACACACTAAATGACATATGCCAGACTATTGTGAAAAAGTGCAGAAAAGGGAATCTCTCTCTCTCTCTCTCTTTCTTTCTCTCTCTCTCTCTCGTCTGGAGTCATATTGGAATGTTTTGGGGAAAAGCATGTTGGAGGGGTCACTCTGTTCTGCATCTTTCATCATCTTCACAAACTACCATGACTTCTCTCAGAGTTTCATATATGAGACAGAAAGCTGACCTAAAAACTAAATTCCCAGTATCAATATTCTGAATAATATCAGTCGTGCCGTGCGCCATTATAGACATAGATTTGCAGTATGTGAGTTCCCTGGGAATCGAACCTATGATTCGCTGTTAATCAACTAAGCTATAAGTTAAGTGAAGAAGATACGTAAAGTATTACAGCATTTAGATGCCAATACAGCTGATACTCCCTGAATCGTTTCAAATTTTGGAATTGTGACCTGTTTTGACCCAAGGTGAGGGTTCGTAAAACTGTTGACCTCCAGCGGACCATATCACAGTCTGACCGTGCCTCAAAGAATGTGATCTAGATTAAGTGAAGTGGACACGTAGTCAACATAGCTGACACTTGCCAAAGATAAATGGTCGAAGACAAGCTTTCTGACCTTATCTTATCCTGAAGGGCCATTCAACACGTCTGGGTGACCAAAGTTACACAATGGAGTCTTCACAGACCATTAAAGCTTTAAAAGGAAGTTCTGCTTCCATTTCATTGTTAAACCAAAAATGGTAAAAAATAGACTGAAGTCAGACAAATCTAAATTAATTTATAGTCAGTTATAGTATAGCAGTGTTTCTCAAACTTTTTCAGCCCAAGGACCACTTTATCTTCCAATTTTTTCTGAGGACCACAGAATCCCACTCTAACATGCCCCCAAAAAACAACAAAATAGGAAGGATAAGCTAAATTTAAGTTTAATATGCAACTGTTTCAAGTCAAAAACTATGTTCAGAAATTATTATATGAATTTTATTTCATTTGAAAAAGTAAATGTGAAATGAGTTGCAGCTTAATATGAACAACAAACTGCACATGTGAAAAAGTGCAATTAAACATACTGTAACAGCCTAGGTCCCACTTAATGTCATTCCAAAGAGCCATTAGTTTAAAACTGAGGTGGTGGGTATATGAAGTCTATGGTTGTAACTATGGTAACAATAAAAAGCTAAAAAAAAATGTTCCCCTTAATGTCCAAAATCACTGAAATTACGGGGATTTTACACATGAAGCAAAAACTAGTACATTAGAAAACTAATAGATCTGTGGATTTTAGTTGTTTTCAGTTGACGCTTGATCTTTTATTTTGACCCTCTTTGGTTTAGCTACCGATCCATTTTTATGTTATTAAAACAGGAAGACAAGAACTGATATCACAGTTTCACAAGTGCATTAAAAATCTACTTAAATAAATGACTATTGTATAAACACTTGCCTAGTTTAGGTCATCTTTTGGCGGACCACTGGGGGGGTTTGGCGAACCACTAGTGGTCCGCGGACCACACTTTAAGAATTACTGTAGTATAGCTATCTTTGGGAAGGTTCTTTGGGAAACCAATTTTTTTTATTTTATGGCAAATCTGTGAACTGAATTCAAGAGATTATGTGTGATAATTTTACTAAATTCTCTGTTGTGTGAAGATTTATTAGGAGGACAGTGATCAAACTGGCAACAGCAGAAATTTTGGAAATCCCTATTTTCCAAGAAGTGTTCTGGGACTTTTTAAATAGCTACAATGAGTCATAATAACCTTAGATTTCACAAGAAGAGTTCACTTTAATTTAGCTTCAATGGCAGCAATTCTGGTATATGGAGTAATGATTCATTCATTCATATTTTATTTATGGATAGTTTCCCAGACAGGGTTTAGATTAATCCTAGTTATATATGTAGTTTTTACAAACATACACTGTAAAAAAATTCCGTAGAAATTACAATGTTATTGCAGCTGGGTTGCCGGTAATTTACCGTAGATTTAAATTTATGTTATTTACTGGCAAGAGTTTGTTCAAAGTTAAATCAATTTTAAATATTAACAAGTCTTTATCTTTACAGAATAAAACTAAACAATAACAGCCTCATGCAAAGCATTCTGGGAACCAGAAATCATCATCAACCTTTTTCTGTTTTTTGCTTCAGATTTTGTTTCCCAGAATGTTTTGCTTGATGCTGTTTTTTTAGTTTTACTCTGTAAAGATAAAGACTTGTACTGTAAATATTTAATGTTCATTTTACTTTGAACAAAATGTTGCCAGTAAAAAACATAAATGTAAATCTACGGTAAGTTACCGGCAACCCAGCTGCAATTTCTACGGAATTTTTTTACAGTGTACCTTACAAAAAAAAATACTGGTGTGCATCTTAACAAAACAATTTCAGTAATATATGTTAAGATATGTTAAGGCAAGATGTTTTTAAATTAAGGCAGCTCAAACATTCATTTTAGTTTGGGACTGGGATAAGCCCTGTCCCTATTACTTTAAACAGTTCCTCACTTCATCCAGAAAACTCTAAATTGTTTGTTGCATCGTTTGTCACGAGCACCCAACACAAAGTTTCTCTCATTAAACGTCTGCCATTCGTATTCCCAGTCAGAATGAATTTAATGTTGCTTGCATTTAAATTCCTCAAATGCCACTGTGGACTTTAAAGCCTTTTTTGTGGCTGTTTTAAATAAATAATCACTTGCATTCATTATTAAAATTCCTCAGCCCATTGTTTTGGGCATGGATTCCTCCAGCAGCAGTAATTACCAGACATCTAGCCCGGAACGGAGAGAATCCATGCTGGGCAGAGACAGTGCGACCCATCATTATCCCAGCAAGACTTTCTGGAGCCGTTAAGACTCATTGCCCCAAAACCTGGTTCAGTTTTTCACCCACTATATAATAATGCCTCTTTCTCAATTCAGTCACCCACCTTTTCTAACACCCTCTAATTTTATAAACACTACAGAGATAGGGGTTGTTAAAGAAGACTGAATGACAAACCATGGGTCAATGAATGGCTGAAAATCACTGAGTGCTAGTAAATGTGTAAACAGTCAGATAGAAAAATACACTGTTGTTACCTAACTGCAGTTTGCAGAGAAAATTGAATTGTTACTTTTAAATCAATTTTCCCAGTTTGCTAATTTCACAAAACTATGTAAAATGTCCCCGGAGTTTGTCTCTTTCAGACCTTTATACCTGTTACCATTAAAGATAAAACTATGACTCCACGCTCCCCTATGAGACCTCTCATGTGTGTGCTACACTTATATTTGAAGTTTTAATTTTCTGCACAGTCCTATTTATTTGAGAGCTCGTCCAATCAACATATAGGCAAAATGTGTTTTCAATATAAAAGATAAAAAATGCAATAATCACAATGAGCAATAAACAATTGTTATTACATGATAAATAACGCTCATACTAATCACCACTTATTTATGTTGTGCTTATCTTACAGAAAATAAAACATGTGCACGTCCTAGCATTTCATCTATAAATATCCACAACCAGTTATGTTAAACAATTAAGACCATGGCAAATATCATGTGAAGGGATCTTTTGTAAACTAAACATTGCCATCATCAGTATTCTTTTTTCATTATTTTCTTATTTTTAATTTGGAATTTATTTGGTCATAAACGCAGTTAACATTCAGCACTTTGACAAGGAGAGTTTAAAATGCACATCAGCGGTCATAAAGAAATATGTTCGCAAGCTTGTGACTATCCGTGCTGAAAATATGATTTTTTGCCATCTAAATGGGACGGTGCACCATCCGCTAGTTAATGATCAAATCAGAAAAAATGCAACGTAGATTACAAGCAAACTTAAGATGCTGCTCACTTCTCCTTAAGAAGTGCACGATTGCTATTACATTACACATTATATCACGTGTCTTTACAAGATCTTTATGGTATGTATGTGAATGCATGCACAGATTCCAGAAAATCATTGCAGTGTGAATGAACCAAAATCAAGTGATCCCCGGACAAATGTATTTTCCATAATTTATGTGTAAACAGGGCTATACACAAGTATGCTAGTCTATAGCCTCACAGAGATTATGGAAAATACATGGAAAATGCTAATGAATTTGTATTCCAGAATCGTTTGATTTTTGTTTCATTCACAATGCCAATGATTTTCTGGAATCTGTGTGCATACCGTAACGTATTTTTCACAGCGTCTGAAGTTTGCTAATTATCCGTGCATGCGTTTTAGCTTATGATAAGATCATAAGGAGCTCATGATGCACTGTTCTGTCATGCTGCACTGTAAAACCAACTTAACTCAAACCATTTAAGTAAACCGGTTGAATAAGACCATTTAAGTTTTAAAACACATAAATTTAAGTACTGTGAACTTGAGTCATGCACTTAAAAAATTGTTTGTTCAATCAACATAATTGAATTAAGGAAAACTTTTCCACGAAATTAGATTAGGCTTGTACAACAAGAATACAATAAGTTAATTTAAACAAATAATCTTTTGTTGCACCAACTTAATAAATATATTTATATTGGTCATAAAATATCTTGTTCAATAAACTAAATTCAGTTAAGGAAAACTTTTCCACGCAATTATTTCTGGTCTGTTCAACAAAAACGAAACAAGTTCATTCAAGCAAAAAAGTCTAGTTACACCAATTGTCAGTTTCTATATAATACTAATTAGCATAAGCACACGTTAGCATGCTAATGACACATTGGATGAACATGTGAAAAGAGACTGATCTTCAAACAGTCATTAACACAGTAAGTGCTTTTTTAAAAAAATACTTATGTCACATCCAAAACTTAACCACAAGCGCCAATCTTATGTACGATGGTAACCAAACAATTTGTAAAAATATAACACAAAATCTTCTTAATCAATAAGATAAACCAACATTAAACACTATAAAGTGTTTCTCTTTACCTAAAAATGCATAAAATAACACTTAATTTAAAAAATGTCTCTCCAAAGGCAGTTGCATGCAAAGCATGCTGGGAAATACAGATTCCCAGCCCAGTAAGTAATAGCAACAAAAATCATTAATGTGGTCCCAATATAAAATTATTGAGTTCATGTAATTTTTTTACATTTTAGCAGATTGAACATTATAAAATAGGTTGAGACAAAAAAAAATAAAAAATTGTGTTGTATTAACTTGTTTCATTTAAGTAAATTAGACAAGGTGCAAAAATATTTTTTTTGAGTGTGTGCAATTATGCACTTATATTTAAGTAGTGTAAACTTAAATATAAGTGCATAACTGCATATGACTTAATTTGTTTAAATTCACAGTACTAAAATGTATGTGTTTTAAAACTAATGCAACCGGTTTTCTTAAATGGTTTGAGTTGAATTAACTTTTAGGTTTTACAGTGTGGTAAATGCTCTTAGCTTCAGCGCGGATAGTGATGAGCCCCCTGATCTCTGCTTAATTTCAGTTTGCCGACATTTCAGACGTTAATGCGTTTAAATCCCTGTGTCAAAGAGCTGAACCGAAACTTCTGGTTGCGATGACACACAAGTCCTTACTATGGCACGCACCTTACAACATTGTTTCTGCGACTTGTTCAGACAGAATGCTTTCCGTGTCTGTTACGGCAATGTTACCAGGTCCTCTTTACAGGAGCGATCCCAGAAGGAATGCGTTTGTGTTCACACAGCAGCCTCTCTGCCAATTTTATAGAAATTTTCTGGGACCAAAATATAGTCAGTCAAGGTTTCTAAAACTTCCAAGTGTATGCTAAAACACGCAGAACGCCTTTTAAACTGATTAGCAACAGCATGACACCCACCTTAACAGTAAACACTTTTGCACAGTGATCTTCTAAAAAAAAATACATGGGAGAAGATTTTAATGGCCTGAATGCTCACTATACTTGTGGAAGATCACTGACCAAACCGTAAACTCTCAAATTTCCATTTGGCTAAAATCTGTTCCCTTCCTTCTAACTGAATCATGCATGGTGAGATTGGGTTGCAGTATAAATTGTTTTATCAGTTCCTCTGGAAACCAGCCAGCATGAAAGTGTCATTAATCTGCAGCCATTTGAGTTTTTCCTCTGATGTCTGAAGGAATTCATCTTGTCAGGCCTGGATAGGGAAAGCCAGATAAATCAAAAGCCTAAGCAACCTTTACCATGAAATATCTTCTGTTGAGAGGAAGCGAAGAGAGATGTCTAATAAAAAGACACACCCATAAGATAAAGAAATACATATGTTTATGGTCTCGGTTGTTAGTCGTAATACTGAAAAGCCTAAATGAATGATTGCTTCTTATATTTCTGAAAATGTTGTAGTTAATCTCATATGCCTCTCCTGCCGAGAATCACAAGAGATTTCAACTATGTCTTTAATTGTGCTCAGATACTTTGCCAAGATACCAACGTCTGCACAAAACAAATGAGCTTTCAACATGAATTCAAATGATTCTCATTAAATTCATCAAAAACCAAATTATCTGAACTATGCTCTTTACTCTTAGAGTATTTCAAAAATGTACTAATTTGTGTCTTCTTTTTCTCTTAGAGAATTTTATCAAGAAACATCTAAGCCCTGTTTGTTCTGCCATCCTGCCCGGCGTATACAGGTGACAGCCGATGTAATGCGAAAAAGACTGAACGATTAAGAAAATAAAGGCTGGTGGCACGACATACCAAATCTCTGTTTTCAAGATGGCAGTAAATCACCGTTGCCTGCATTGACCCTAAATTCCAGCCGTGCTTGTTGAAGTCCCCCACTCCGCACCCTGATATGGTTTAAGACAGCATTTCAACACAAATGACATCCATCCATCCATTACCCAAACCCACTTACAGGGTCATGGGGGGCTGGAGCCTATCCCAACACAAATAATGATAAAACAATGAACACCACGAGGACCATTTGATGATCATAAAGTGAATTTATTCATACAGGATTGTAGGAATGTTATTTACGGATGGATGGACGGACAGTCTCATTGGTTTATAAATGTTAACCAAGGACATTTGCACTCACACAAACAGTCCATACACAAGCTTCGACTTGTAACCGAAGTTATTTTCATTCCCATGACAACAAACATTCATTACAGTTCTGGTTGAAGTATGTAGCACATGATCAGGCACATAGCCCACATGTCCTTTCTTCTCAAAGAGCATAACATGATTCCCCTCGACAAGCCTCTGTACCCGGAGAGAGATACTATAAATAACCTTATGAGCTCATTGCAATTGGTAATTAATTACAGATGGGGGATCCCTGCAGGAGAAGCTTTGGGTATTATGACACACCGCCTGCCCCCAAAACCCAGCATCACCTGTTGGACCCACACTGAGCTTGTTTTCCCTTTGGTAACCTGTTCAGTGTGTAGCGAGCAACCGGATAAGTGCTGGACACATCAACACATTAGAGAATGGAAACAGTGGCTGTCTTGCTAGCGTCTGTCCTGCAAGCTTTTCCTTTGTTGTACAGATTTTAACAGTAAATCTATTGACAGCTGAATGTGCTTAGTGCAACACTTCCTCTTACACTAAATTAAATTAGTGACAGATATGACACTATAATGTACTACTGTAATAAAATGTTGGTCTTATGGTGCTGCACCTATTTCTGCTCAGAGATTAGTTTCCCCAGGGTGTGATCACTTTTAAGTGTTTGAAATGAGCCGACATCATTTTCAGATTTCTTTTAAATAAACCACAGTGACAAAAAATGTGTAAAGTGGTAAAACTACTTCTTCCATTGTTTTTATAATAAAAAATACATTTGTATTACTGCACAGTCATAATTTTCTTGTTGCACTTAATTTGCTTTGAAATTATAATTCATTTGCTATAAGGGATTTTAAAAAAGTTGAAATAACTTAAACTTTATTTTTATAATGTATAGCAACTCCATACTTTTCAAGATAGTCTTGAATTGTAAATTCAAGTTGATTAAACTTAAAAATGTAAGTGCAAGAAGTTTTTACAGCAAAAAATTGATAAGTTTACAAAATCATAAGTTATTGAGATTTGTTTTTAGAATTTATATTGGATTAGACTTTGCAAATTCTTTTGCTTCTTGTTTTAAGAATAAATCTACCAAAGTGTAAAGAGGTTTATGGTTAAAAACAGGAAAACATAATAATTTGCCAATGCTTTAAGAACATTTCAATCATTCTCATAAAAGGGTTAATACACAGTTTTGTTCC
Source organism: Paramisgurnus dabryanus (assembly GCF_030506205.2). Lineage (NCBI taxonomy): Eukaryota > Metazoa > Chordata > Actinopteri > Cypriniformes > Cobitidae > Paramisgurnus > Paramisgurnus dabryanus. The sequence continues at coordinate 1,321,060 of NC_133357.1, forward strand.
TTAATTTAACAGACCTTGTTTTAAGATGCATTTACTGAATTTAGATGCCTTTACTCAAAACGACAAGTTAAAGAATTGCACTGTAAAAATCAACATATAATTTTATGTAACTTAACTTAAAATATTAACTTCAACTTTCAACTTGATTTTATAAGTTATCTCAACTTTTCACAAGACAAAAATTTAACTGACTTGCAAATTGACTGGCAAATCGACTTGCAAAACTAAGTTGTTTTAACATTGTAAAACATGTAAAACAGTTTCTTCACTGAAAAAAATAACAAGTAAGATTTACTTAACAGAAACAGAAACTCTTCTAAATCTCAAAGATAATTTAACATTAAACCCTAACAAGTCTTTTCTTTTAGTTAAAAACACATAAAATTCACTTCTTTACACTTTGGTAGATTTATCCTTAAAACAAGAAGCAAACGAATTTGCAAAGTCTCATCCAATATATATTCTCTAAAAACAAATCTCAATAACTTATGATTTTGTAAAAAAAAATACATTTATTAATTTTTTAAATGTGATCTTTTTTATTTTTTATTGAAAACACACAAAAAAGTATTCTTAATTTTTTGCAGTGCACATTGTGCAAATTCCTTCTTGCACTTACATTTTTAAGTTTAATCAACTTGAATTTCATCTGAAAAGGATGTTTTTCACCTTTGTTTAAAAAAAACATAAAATAGCGTTTAATTTCACATTTTACTATCCAAATACAGTCATGCAAAGCATGCTGGGAAGTACAAGTCCACTGCCTAGTTAGTTATTTTTACTTAAATAATTCAAGTAGTTTCAACTTCACAGTCAGAAATAAAGGTACAAAACTGTACCCTAAGTTTCTGTTTGGTACCTTTACAGGAATACAAAACAGAATACAATTTTGGGTAGATTACCGTACCTTAAGGACCTACATTGTTAGAAAAAAGTCAAAATATGTAACCTAGCTGTCAGTGGGGCAGCACCCTTTAAGAAGGTAATTGTATGGACCATTGGGTACAGATTTGTAAACATTTAGTATCAATATGTACCTTTGAGATACTAATATGAGTTTTTGAGGTACTAATAAGCTCTCTTTGGTCCCAGAATGTACTTCTGAGGTACTAAAATGAAATCCTTATGTGCAAAGCTGTACGTTTTGAAAGGGTACAGCCCCAGTGACAGTTTTGTACCTTTATTTCTGAGAGTGTAAGTTTTCTTAAGTGCCACAGTTACTTTAATAATTAGTTTATTTTTTATTAAAGAATTATAATTAAAATCGACTTTACTGTTGGATGTGTAATATTTACTAGTCTAAATTGAGTACAGATATAGATTTTACTTAGTATTATAAAGTTTTCACTTCAACTCAATTATTCTTTGTAAAAAATACATAGATTTTTCAAGTTTAAATAAAATCATTTTTACAGTGTTGCAAAGTCAGCTTTAAAGCAACACTATGTAGTTTCCATGTAAAAATGACTTACAGCTCCCCCATGTGGTTGAAAAGCGCAACAGTGCCTGGTATCAGACACTCTTCTGCAGGCAGGGGGAGGGGCGGGGCTGTGTGCTCTACCCTCCACCGCCACTTTCAGAGTGTGCTTGTAGCAGCTAGGAGGTTGCTCAGGTTGCAGCAACAGTACAATTTGTCCAGTTAAAAGTTGTTCTATCACTGAAATAATTTTAGAGACATTATTTAAAGGTAAAAAAACTACATAGTGTTGCTTTAATGCAAAACATATTTTTTATACTATAGACAATTAAGCACCGCCCCTCCCAATACATTGTATCCAAAACAGGAAGCCCACAGGAGACCCAACACCACTGGATACCACAGCCCATCCAAACACAATAGGTGGTCTTGTGGGAAAACCAACAAAGGCCTGTTGTCACCGCCCAGGGTGCCAAATTTACAAGCACCTTTTTTTAGAAGGTAAATGTGTGTACTCAAGAAAACAATGGCATTGAATTCACCACATAGGACAACCATCGAAAGAATCTCATTGAATGTAGATGATGCCTTAGTATCAAACCCACATTTTCAAACCTGGCAGGCTGACTAACATGTCTAGTGTACACATTGTCTGTATTTTTTTTTTTATTAAATAGTACACAAATTTTAACAATGTTAAAATCTAAAAACGTTCTCATATCATTGCCTCCCTAAGGCAAAATACTTTTTTATTTTTCTCTCTTGTAAGTTGCTTTGGATAGAAAAATAAACAGTTAATACTATTTATTGGTTGATCACACCTCAGTTTGTTTGCTGAAATATGATACGATGAGAGGAAACATCCATCCTCTGCTTCCCAGACTAAACATGATACAGCAACTACTTCCTTATTACCCTAAAATCCTAAGCCTGTTTTTGTCTTTTTCTCTTGACCTCAAGGGCTTTATTTCTCTCTCGACTGCCCAAAGGAAACGATCTTTTACCCTTCCTTTCCCTCAGCAGGGTCCTCTGCAATGTTTTCAATGATCTCAGTATACCGGTGTGAATAGGTCCCTAGTGGGGTATATTTTAATGTTTTCCTTAAGTTATTCTTTCTCTCCCTTACTATCTTTCAACATCCGTTACACATCATTATCTAGAAAACCAAGTGTATTCTGTAATCCGCTATCTAAGTTTTAAGGAAGCATTTGGATACCGACTATGGATCAGGTGAGGTTTTATCACTTTGCAGAACCGTCTCTCTTTCATCACTAACCTGGGCCGGACATCCTGACTTTTTGACCTGTGTGTATCTTCATAAGTCCTTCTTAAGTTAACATCCGAAATAAGTCAATATCAGCATCTAGCAGACCATCACATGTCTTGTAAAGTTTGCACAGACCGTATCACATGACAAATGAGAACTAATTTATGTGGTCAAAGATGAAAGATGACAAACCATATCTACACTTTACACCCATAGCTGACCACACCGATGGTGTTAAGGCCCTTTGGTAACCATGAGAAATCAGAACTTCCCTTTATACTTTCTCACGATCAGATCTTCTCATGAGCACCACCATCCTGCCACAACGTATATAGGCTACTCCTAATTTTTTCTTCTACTCCCTCACCAAATGATCAAAGCTTGATAGGCTGACATCAAATTGATGAAAGAGTTTCAAGACATGTGCAACTAAGAAACAGGCACCGCATACTCCTCCTCACCCTTCCCCTTATCCGTATCTCTAAAAGTCCCAGCGTTCTCCACTTTTAACATTTAGTAAGCATTTCTCAACACTCTGACCCCACAACCAGGTCACAGAAATGATCTGTAAAGTTTGTGTGTTGGAGGGTAAGAGGTCAGTATAACATTATAAACCATACAACCCTTTCTTGTGAATATTAAAGGCCCCATGACATTAAAATTTAAAAAAATATATTTTAGTTTAAATTTGTTAGGCTTAAGAATAAATATCAACTGTTATGGTCCAAAACACTGACAAAATTCTCACACAGAAGATATAAGCATTCAAAACATACAGTTTGGCACATGCGCTTAAAAAGTCTAGAATTTTTATGACATCACCCTACACTTTTTTAGATGTTGAAGCATCCCGCCCTCTAAGTTGTGTTAAAGTACTTCTTAAACGCTATTGGTTATTTTAAAAAAGATTATTCTTGATCAGGGTTTCCCGCAGCACTTTTCAGTTCGGGCGGCCCACCTAAGCTGGGATACCCTACCACCTTAACTAGGTCGTCCAAAAAAAAAAATTCGCTGTATAAAAGACTGTCAAGTGCATCTCGGAGAATAGCGTGGATGCGCTTCACACCGCGAGCGGGCACGCGCCACATGGCAGAAATGAGAAAAAGACATGGTCCTTCACTGTCTGGAGGATAACTAGCCAGTTGATAAAACATTAAATCAATTAATAATCTAGCATGTGTTCATTTTCTGTCATAGTTTCTTCAAAATTGAATTTAATTTGGGTGTTTTAAATAAAAATATTTTCATCATGACGCGTACGCCCCGCCCCTTTGATTGCCATGCCCCGGCCCGCCCACTGGCACAACCCTACCACCTTAACTAACACATTTTCTGTGGGTAACCCTGCTTGATTATTCAGTTGTTTCAGTTAAACTGACGTCACCACATCAAATAATCCTGCACATTTCAAGGCACCAAAGCATTTAAACCTGGCTGAAAACGGCAGGCGGACGCCAAGTCTGGGCACTTGCCAGCGCTATTTCAGCAAAGTGCTTTGGTTACTATGTTACTTCTGCTTTGTATCATCGCCGTTGAACGATGTGCTGGTTGGTTGTTGTGATATTGTTCCTGTTTGGAAACAATTAAAAACATAAGCCGGCCGCGGCCTAAACACTTTGGTGTGCAAGCCCCTTAACTGTAAAAAGTATTGTCTGTAACACTGTAATCGTATCACTTGACTCAAAAGTGCTAATAAAAAAATGCAAATGCACCTTGCAGGTGTTTTTTTATGACTGAGTCCGAAGTTTGCATTCAGAAATTGCATATTTCCAACGCAAAAATGGCCTGCCATCTCCGTTTCTGACTCAAACTGTTCCAACTCAGGCGCGCACGTATAGAGTGCGTAATTCTACGTGACAGTTTAATTCAGTACACTATTTTAAAAAAATCTAAATCTAGTGTAATTTTTAGAAGGATCTTTTGACAGAAATGCAACATAATATACAAAACTACATTATCGTGGGTGTACAAAGACCTTTTTATAATGAATCGTTATGTTTTTATTACCTTAGAATTAGATGTTTTTATCTACATGCACAAGGGTCCCATTATGTGAAAGTCGCCATTTTGTGTCACCACGTGTCTACAGAAGCCCTTAACAGACAAACATTTTTGTCTCCAACGATGACATGTTTTTCCGGTGCCCTCTCTATGCGTTTCGAAAGCGAGGGGTGAGCAGTGTGCTTAGCCATTGTTTGCCATTTGCAACCTCACCACTAGATGCCACTAAAATTTACGCACTGCACCTTTAAACCGAAATGTAACTACATTTCTTTTTTAAAAAGTAACTGAAATATTAATGCGTAAATTTATAAAGAAATGTGTTACTTTACTTGTTACTTTAGAAAAGTCATATTATTACGTAATGCATTACCCCCAACACTGGTGACAGGAAGTGGGTGTGTCCAGCTATGCGACAAAGTTAAGAACAGTTCACTTTATGCAAATGACGAGCATCCATTTATCATGTACTTTCATTAGATAAAAGAGTGGCCAGGATATTTCTTACAAAATTTACTCTTTTTATTCAACCAAAAAGGTCATATACTTTCGAAACGTTGCGAGTCTGCGAACATAATAATAACTTTAATGCAGTTCTTCAGAATAATGATTAAATATTGGGGGACATGTTATAATGGTGGCTACACCCCTGCCCACAAATGCAATGTTCTTCATGCACTGAAATGATTTCATGGTCAAAGCATTAATGAGATGATGTCATCTCTCATTTCCCCTCCCCCTGAATTCACTTACTAAAGTTTTCCGCTGACATCACCGTGCACAATTCGTCTCAGGCAAAGCCCCGGAGTTCCCACATACACTCTGACCCTGTAAATAAAAGAGAGTTGAGCTAATTTGAAGTGCACACTGAAGAGGCAACAGATGTAATACTCATGAAAGTAAGGCAGCATGTCGCTGCCGAAAAAAACAGCGTCACACCTGTGGCAGGCCATATCTCAGAGAGCTCAAGGAATGCTGGGAAATCAACCTAGTGAAAGGATGCTATGACACGTTTGCCAATAAATGGCAGTTAATAACAATCCCATGTTAGGTAATGAAGCCTAACATGTTCGCATAACTCCAGTCCACATAAAATAGTGTTCAAGTGGAGGAGTTCCCCCAAATAAACAATGAAACTCTGTCATTAATTTCTCACTGTTATGTTTATAAATGGTTCAGTGGAGCTATGTTAATGTAAAATAATTATTTGTTCACATAAAAGCAGAATGTTCACTTTAACATTTAGGCCTTTAGACACTTTTATAGAAAGCGACTTACAAGTGAGGAAAACTGAGGCAATAAAGTTAAGGCAATAAAATGAGAAGTATACAAAGTTACAGGTGAACAGATGAACTTTAAAGTAAACTATTCCTTTAATGTCCTTGTCCATGCACCCTCTTAAAGGGATAGTTCACCCAAAAATGACAATTCTGTCAACATTTACTCACTCTCATATTGTTACAACACACCTGCATAAATTTCATTGTTCTGATGAACATAAAGGAAGATATTTTGAGAAATGGTTGTAATCAAACCGTTTGTGGACCCCATTCACTTCCATAGTATTCTTTTTTCCCACTATGAAAGTGACTGGCGTCCACAAACGGTTTTGTTGCAAACATTTCTCAAAATATCTTCCTTTGTGTTTATCAGAACAACGAAATTTATGCAGGTTTGTAACAACATGAGAGTTTTTTTGGGTGAACTATCCCTTTAAATGTCATTTTATCTACATGCAGTGTTTAAATCAACCTATCCTGCATTGGTTCAACCATGGTTGTCTTGTCCATGTAATCCAAATTAAGATATTTTGAAAATGTTTGTAACCAAACCATTTAAGCACTATTGAGTTCTTCCTACAATGGAAGTCAATGGTGCCCCAGCTTCCTGGATGCTTACAAATATCTTCCTTTGTGTTCAGCAGATAAAAGAAATGTATACAGCAACTTGAGAATGAGTACATTTTATCATCCTTATGTTGTTGTGAACCTGTATGAATTTCTTTTTTCTGATGAACACAAAAGAAGATATTTTGAGAAATGATGGTAAACACACAGCAGATAGTGACCATTGACTTCCATTGTAGGAAAACAAATATTATAGAAGTATTGTGATAAATGATGAAGAAAACATTTTGATAAATGATGGTAAGCACACAGTTGACGGTACTCATTCAATTCAATCGTATTTTTTTCCTACTATGGAAGTCAATGGTTACAATTAGCTATGTGCGTACCATCATTTATCAAAATATCTTCTTTTGTGTTCATCAGAAAAAAAGGAATTCATACAGGTTTACAACAACATGAGGATGAGAAAATGGTGACAGAATTGTAATTATTGGGTGAACTATCCCTTTAAAAGCATAAAATTTGATTTCAGATTGACTTTAAAGCCATTTTGAAAATCATGCACGCATTTTGTCTGTGTCTCATGAGATCTGCCTCTAAAAGACCATAAAAGGCCAAGGGCACCACATCCACAACACTGCAACTAATTACACACCGCTCTCATCCTTCATTTGTATGATGTCAGCAGCACCTCCCTATGTGTTGGGGGATCTACAGCAGAGTAAGCTGTCCATGATATGTCTCATGGGAGTCACTTTAAAATGAGGGATTATATATGAATTACCTTTATCTTAATAAAAAATTGAGTTTGCAAGTAAACCGGTAATTTAATTTAAATGTTGCGAACATCTTCGTTTTCTTTCGTAAGTCCTGTAAAGATGTCATTTATTAGGTCATGTGAAAACTATTTGGAAGAGATTTCAGCAGCTTTCAGCACCACACGCGTTCACATATCTGTGTTGTCAGAACGACGGGAGGCACTGAGAGTCACGAAAAACTACTAAGAAAAAGATGGTAGTGAATAAGCATGAAAATGGATACGTTAAGCAACATTTTTCTCTACCAGTGAGAAATGGTCAGAAGCGAAGCTCCCCTCCCAGCACGGTAATTTTCACAAAAATTTACACATTTGGAGCATAGCAGGCAAAGCCCAGTGAGACTGTAGCTTAAACTGAGAGAAAGAGGGAAGATAAAAATCAATCTGTATGTGTGTGTGTGTGTGTGTGTGTGTGTGTGTCGGACAGCGTGAATGAAAATCTCACAAAACATGTCTAGGAAACGCTCTGTCAGAAAAATGCTGGGTAATTTTCAACCCAGCGTTGGGTCACAAAAGGACCTATGCTGGGTTGTATTAACACATTGTTGGATCAAATATTACATTTTCTGGGTTAATTTAACCCAACAGCTGGGTTTGTCCCTGTTTGACTCAACGCTGGGTTGAAAGTAACCCAGCATTTTTTTAAATATAGCTGTCATTGGCACAGTACTCTTTCAAAAAGTACACCTTTGCACCTAACCAGTTCATATTAGTACCTCAGAAGAGTGCATATTAGTACAGTACCTCAAAGGTATAGGTACCAAATGTATACATATCTGTAATTAAACGGTAGCCTACATATTAGGACCTTTTCAAAGGGTACTGCCCCAATGATAGCTTAGTACCATTTTTGAAAAAAAAAATTAACAGTGCATGAGCCTATAGTGTCATGACAGCACATTTCTTAGTGTACCGTATCCCTGATAGTGACACATTAGAAACACCCCATTCTCATGAAATGCATATAAATAGCACGCAGTGTGAAAATTGTGCAATACATATGACAAATTTTCCATCCCGTTCACTTATACAGTGTATCTTTTTGTGTAGTTTTGTTTATTGGTTTCTATTTGGTTTTTTTGTATTTTTTTACCATTGTCGCTTGTGTTTGGGGTTAGAGTAAGTTTTTTTACATGAAATGACACCCAAACCTCAATTCTAACCCCAACTAACAAAGCGACCATAGTTTAAAATTATACAAAACTTAAAGAAACCTATATAATAATTGACACCCTAAAGCAAATCCCAAATTTAACCCCAAACCCAAGCAACAATGGTTTAAATAACAGAAAACAAATGAGAAACCAATAAATGAAACGACACGAAAAGATGCGCCGTATAAGTGAACGAAAAGGACTGGCGTTTCATATGCCACAAAATTGGCATCTGTTTGGCGGCTGTATTGTACGATTTTCACACTGCGTGCTATTTATATGCATTTCATGAGAATGGGTTGAGTTATTTTTTACATTTGGTTTTGCACATTTAATAATAAAGGTGTTAAACAATGCCATAAAACAACCATTTCTGGCTGTATGGTTACAGAACCTTTAAGGGGGGCATTTCACAAGACTTTTTTAAGATGTCAAATAAATCTTTGTTGCCCCCAGAGAATGTATGTGAAGTTCTAGCTCAAAATATCATATAGATAATTTATTATAGCATGTTAAAATTGCCACTTTGTAGGTGTGAGCAAAAATGTGCCATTTTTGTGTGTGTCCTTTAACTCTTTCGCCGAAATTGATGAGATCTCTCGTCAATCAAGAGAAAATGCTTCCCTGCCAATGACGAGATTTTCCGTCTTTCCGCAAAACCGCTATTTTTTAAACCCGGAAGTATTGCCCTATGGCAAGTGGCTGCATGACCGTGTCTGTTTTAAAGATCGCTCTGAATGGGATCTCTATGAAAAGTCAATCACAAAAATGGAATTATCTCTGCTTTTTGCTCAAAATGTAGTGTTTTTGCAGAAACCTACCCATATTCAAAAGCTGATTACAAAAGAACCACTGAAGGTTTTTTTTGTTTGAAAGCAGAGGGTCTGTTCTTTCATTTCGTATATTGTATGTTTATATACTTAAAGAAGAACATTTTCTGGAAGCCATTAAACTTTGTTGAAAATCATGAAAAACGCTGGCGCTGGCTGGCAACTTTTTTTAAAAACGCTGGCGGTGAAAGAGTTAAAATGCCAATGAGTTGATCTCTGCACTAAATGGCAATGCTGTGATTGGAGTAAGGGGCGGTATTATCCCCTTCTGACATCACAAGGGGAGTCAAATTTCAATGAGATATTTTTTCACATGCTTGCAGAGAATGGTTTACCATAACTAAGTTACTGGGTTGATCTTTTCACATTTTCTAGGTTGATAGAAGCACTGGGGACCCAATTATATGATAATTTTCATGATATGTCCCCTTTAACATCTGAAGTACCTTTTTATTTCTTCATATCCAAGGTTACGCAGATTATAAAAAATAAAAACAAAAAAGAAATGACTTTCAAAAACCTGTGACCTAAAAGGTTTGGATTACCAAAAGCGGTTCTTCTATGACATCACTGTGAACCTTTTCAAACCTTTATTTTTAAGAGCGCTTGGTGAAATATGAAGCTGTGCATGCCTTTCCCCTTTACATGCCTTAACATAATTGATTTTTTATGGTTTTAGCTATGCTCTTTGTCATACATCTAACATGGCGAAAAAACATTTATATTGAATATGTAACATAATTGTCTGTATTTTATGATTGATAAAATTATTATGTTATAATATATGTCTGTCAAAATATGTCAGGTCACCTATTATTCACATCATATAATTTGATCATCTGGGTGTTTCTTTTTCGATTCATAGCTCTTCCTCTTTATGTGAAAGTACAGAACATTATATCATGCTTTAAAGGGGATATGACCCTGACCACAGTTTCCTTAGAAAGGTGCCTCTGGTTGCTAGGTGGATATTTCTCTACAAATACAAGAAGTGAGGAGGAACTGAAAAGATTAACTGCAATTTTAAAATCTGCATACGCTATCAGAAGTTAAAATGTTGCTATGAACACGACTTCAGTAACAATGACGAATCAAGTGGCTGTTAGCTGCTAAAGTGAATCACATGCATCCGAAGGGCACATCACATACAACAGAGATCTCTCCACTCACTGCTATTTATTCAGCTGTCATGGCATCCTTTGTGTTTTCACTCACATGTGTATGTTACTGTTTCCGTTACTATACGAAATATATTATTTGTGACCCTGCCTGTAAAAACACAGCTAAAGTTGTTATAAAATCATCCTATATAATGAAAATTCTGTTTACATATAACCTTGATGTCTTTAATATTGACTGAGTAAGGCCATGTCAAAGATAGAAGTTAAAGTAAAATCAATGATTGAAAAATAACATTTTAATGCTCTGTATTTCACAAACAGTGTCACATTCGGCTTCACGGGAAAATACTAAAAAGTAAATCCATTATGTAATAAAAGCATGCACAATATTGCATTGGCAGTGCAAAGCTTGATGCCACCATGAGGCTGAACTGTTATGGGCGTTGCTATATGGTTGCTTAGATGTTATGGGTGTTTTTTATTTATTGGCCCAAGTTAAAACAGCTTCAATTTGTCTCTGTAATATCCTGGTCCTTGGATATGTCCCTGCAACTAAGGAAATTTTTGCATGTTTCATCATCCGCCAGGATAAAATCATATATATTGTGGCTTAGAAAAGTAATAAAAAAGCTCTTTTTAACAAGCCACATTAATTTATTCATTCATGGCTTTAGTACCAACAAGTATAGAAGAAGTTACACTAGTAAATGTAATACTTAAACTATAAAGCAGAAACTGCCAAAACCTAATTTCAAAGTTTTTCTGTGAGAAACAATTTTCCGTTTGCCATTCAACATCCATTTGCCAAGTTCCTAACTTGCTCGTTCATTTTACAAGCGCATAAAACTCCAAAACTCAAACTACCTTCATTTCAACTTCATTTGTGAGTCACATTTCACAGATCTCCTCACATTTTGACTTTTCTCGGTTCGTCGTGTTTCAGATTGGGGTGTTAAAGCTGTTCTGAGTTTAGAGATTGGAACTTAGCACATTGCCGTCAATGAGAGATTGTTGTATCACACCCTTTGTATCCAACAGAGAATTCCCTCAGGCTGAAGTTATGAAGGAAAACTTTGCAGTTCTGTAAGCTGGCAATGAACTGACATCAACAGCAGGAAAGAGTGTTTTAAATAATAGGCTGGCCTATTTTCAGACTGGCTTAGTAAATGTGCTTTACTGCTGTTAAATTCTCCTACAAAGTTCAGAAGTTGTAATTACAACAAAATGTTTCTGGTCAGGCAATTTATATTTATTTATCAGCAGTTTCTCCTCTGAAAGCGTGGATGTGAATTAGGCAATCGTGGCATGATGGTTTGTTATTGTTTTTAATTATAATCGTATGTTTTTGTATGATTCACTTTATACGAATTAATACGAATTAGCCAAAATATGTACGAATTCTCGTGAGATCAGACTGGTATATCGAGTTTTGGTAATATGTCAGTATTACTGTCAGTAGAGACAATCCCCTCTGTATCGGTATGGTCTGATATATGACCCTCGAAGTCGTTCGACTACATGCATACATTGTTGTGCGATTTGCTTTTGCCCCCTGTGGCATTGGGGTTAGGGGCGGGGTTCGTTATTGGTTTTTTATGATAATCTATGTTTCTGTATGATTCACTTAATATGAATTCATACAAATTAGCCAAAATATGTACTCTCAAGTTTTGGTAATATATCATATTTTTTCCCATCTGGATACGGGATGAGACAATACTGTCTATATCGGTATGGTCTGATATGACCCTCAAAGTCGTTCGACCACATTCGTAGATTTTTGTATGATTTGCTTTTGCCTCTGTGGCATTGGGGTTTGGGGTCTGGTTCGTTATTTTTTTTTATGATAATCGTATGTATTCGTATGATTTACTTCGTACAAATTCTATGAATTAGCCAAAATATGTTCGAATTCTTGTGAGATCAGACTGGTATATCGAGTTTTGGTATGTCGGTATGGTCTGATATGACCCTCAAAGTCGTTTGACTACATGCGTACATTTGCTTTTGCCCTTGTGGCATTGGGGTTAGTTTTTGTATGATTCACTTCGTACAAATTCTACAAATTAGCCAAAATAGGTTCGAATTCTGTATATCGAGTTTTGGTAATATATCAGTATTTTCTCCCAACGGGATGAGACGGTACCATTTATATCGGTATTAGGGATGCACCGATACCACTTTTTTGGAATACGAGTACGAGTACTTGCATTTCAGTACTTGCCGATGCCGATACCGAGTACTTGATAAAAAAACATGATTTCAATTTACAGGTAACAGCTTTAGTCATATAATTTAACAAAAAAACAAAGAACTAGTTTTCCAGTTTGTTGTAAACTCTGCCTCTTTGGACAACACAAGAGGCATTAACCCCTTACACGCCGCTCAAACACAGACATTTCTCAGACCGTGGGATCGATTCCAGGTATCGGGGGACTTTTAACGAGTACTAGTACTTTAGAAAATGTTGTATCGAGGCCGATACCCGATACCAGTATCGGTATCGGTGCATCCCTATCTGATATGACCCTCACATTTGTTCAACCACATTCATACATTTTTGACCGATTAGCTTTTGCCCCAGTGGCATTGGGGTTGGGTTTGTTATTGTTTTTTTATGATAATCGTATGTTTTTTATGATTCACTTTGTACGAATTCTACAAATTAGCCAAAATACGTACAAATTCTTGTGAGATCTGACTGGTATATCGAGTTTTGGTAATATATCAATATTTTATCCCAATCGGATTTGGGATAAGACAATACCGCCAATATCAGTATGGTACTATGGTTTGATATGTTTTTGTATGATTCACTTGAGTACAAATTCATACGGATAGACAAAATACATACAAATTCTTGTGAGATCAGACTGGAATATCGAGTTTTGGTAATATATCAGGATCCAGGATAAGACAATACCATCTATATCGGTGTAGTTTGATAGGAGCTTCCTTTTTTGCAACAGATGCTCTGCCAAAAATGTATCCAATAGGCATCTGAATAAATGTAAACGAAATTAAGATGTCCAAACTAAATAGCTCATTATGGGGGGTTTTCCCGGACAGGGATTAGACTAGTCCTAGACCAAAATAAATCTAAGAGCTGTCCAAACTCAAAACAACTTACACTTTCATATCTTAAAATACATCAGTGCCCTTTGTTTTGCCTCAAAATGCACACAAGTAATGTTTTTAGTAAGACATGTTCGTTAAGACTAGTTATATTTCCTAATTAAACTAAGGCCTAGTCCTGGTTTAAGCTAATCCCCATCTGGGAAACCACCCCTAAATGGAGTAGAAAAACTCACACTTGTATTTACTGTACGTATTTAGGGTCGGTCCTGATAGACTGGAAGCTTGAGTCTAGTCTGGGAATTGCCCACATTGCATTGTAGGGTTGCTTATTTCCTGTTTAGGGGTTTTAAGATCCTCTGAGGATTCAGAGTTTCATTATGATTTATAATTCACTCATAGTTTTAGGTATATTTACTATCAATTTAAAGGATGTTGTTGTTTATCACACATTTGTTTTAGATCTTTCCTGTTACTTAGTGTTCTTATTATGTTGGCTTGAGAAAGCCAACATACTGTTGTTGCACTTAAACTTATTATTATTAGTGGTGCTTGCATTTATGCAAGGCATCACTATTACTATTGCTCAGGGATATTATTATTATTTTTATTCTTATTTCTGGACAAAATTTCGGCGCGTAACTCGTCCCGCACGGTTTGTCGCAGACCCATGAAAGAGGGCTCAAATCAACCGGCTTGTTGAGGAGATGGTGGCTATATCTTTTATAAGTGATCGGGTGCAGGGTTTCCGAAAGGGGGGCAAAAAATCACCCGAAAAATCCCATTGACTTAACATTGGGCCGAACTTTGACGAGTCATAGCTCCGCTCAAGGATTTTGTAGAAACATGTGGGTTACAACATTTGAAGAGGGTGGTAGACTCTGTAACAACATACATAACATTGGGGTGTAAGTTGTCCCCCTGGGGTGTAGGAGGCACCCAAAATTTCCCATTGACTTTTAATGGGGCAGGGAACACGCCCATTTAAGGGAATAAAATTGTTCCAGATGGGATATCTTTGCTTTACAGTGTTGTAGAGATAAGTGTGTGGGCTCATTTTACTCGGGCATCCAATCAGTCTCTCAGGATCATCTCAGATCTATTAAGCCACGCCCCTAGCAACAATTTTGGGCACCCTAGCAACATCTCCCATAGACTGCCATTAAAAAATGCCCAGATGGATATCTTTGCACCACAGTGTCATAGAGACATGGGGGTGGGCTCATTTTACTCAGACATCCAATCAGTCTCTCAGGATCCTTACATAGGTATTAAGCCACGCCCCTAGCAACCACTTTTGAGCACCCTAGCAACATAAAATTCAAACAGTTATATCTCCGCATCAGAACATCATAGAGACACGGGGGTTGGACCGTTTGACTCGTGACTCGGAGGGTAATCATTATGGGATGCCAATTTTTTCCCTAGCAACCAAATACAGTACCCTAGCAACAGAGTAAACAAAGCCTTATATCTCAGCATCAGAATATTGTAGAGACACGGGGGTTGGACCGTTTGACTCGTGACTCAGAGTGTAATCATTATGGGATGCCAATTTTTTCCCTAGCAACCAAATACAGTACCCTAGCAACAGAGTAAACAAAGCCTTATATCTCCGCACCAGAACATCGTAGAGACACGGGGGTTGGACCGTTTGACTCGTGACTCAGAGTGTAATCATTATGGGATGCCAATTTTTTCCCTAGCAACCAAATACAGTACCCTAGCAACAGAGTAAACAAAGCTTTATATCTCCGCATCAGAACATGGTAGAGACACGGGGGTTGGACCGTTTGACTCGTGACTCGAAGTGTAATCATTATGGGATGCCAATTTTTTCCCTAGCAACCAAATACAGTACCCTAGCAACAGAGTAAACAAAGCCTTATATCTCCGCATCAGAACATCGTAGAGACACGGGGGTTGGACCGTTTGACTAGTGACTCGGAGTGTAATCATTATGGGATGCTAATTTTTTCCCTAGCAACCAAATACAGTACCCTAGCAACAGAGTAAACAAAGCCTTATATCTCCGCATCAGAACATCGTAGAGACACGGGGGTTGGACCGTTTGACTAGTGACTCGGAGTGTAATCATTATGGGATGCCAATTTTTTCCCTAGCAACCAAATACAGTACCCTAGCAACAGAGTAAACAAAGCCTTATATCTCAGCATCAGAACATCGTAGAGACACGGGGGTTGGACCGTTTGACTCCTGACTCGGAGTGTAATCATTATGGGATGCCAATTTTTTCCCTAGCAACCAAATACAGTACCCTAGCAACAGAGTAAACAAAGCTTTATATCTCCGCATCAGAACATGGTAGAGACACGGGGGTTGGACCGTTTGACTCGTGACTCGGAGTGTAATCATTATGGGATGCCAATTTTTTCCCTAGCAACCAAATACAGTACCCTAGCAACAGAGTAAACAAAGCCTTATATCTCCGCACCAGAACATCGTAGAGACACGGGGGTTGGACCGTTTGACTCGTGACTCTGAGTGTAATCATTATGGGATGCCAATTTTTTCCCTAGCAACCAAATACAGTACCCTAGCAACAGAGTAAACAAAGCCTTATATCTCAGCATCAGAATATTGTAGAGACACGGGGGTTGGACCGTTTGACTCGTGACTCAGAGTGTAATCATTATGGGATGCCAATTTTTTCCCTAGCAACCAAATACAGTACCCTAGCAACAGAGTAAACAAAGCTTTATATCTCCGCATCAGAACATGGTAGAGACACGGGGGTTGGACCGTTTGACTCGTGACTCGGAGTGTAATCATTATGGGATGCCAATTTTTTCCCTAGCAACCAAATACAGTACCTTAGCAACAGAATAAACAAAGCCTTATATCTCCGCATCAGAACATCGTAGAGACACGGGGGTTGGACCGTTTGACTCGTGACTCAGAGTGTAATCATTATGGGATGCCAATTTTTTCCCTAGCAACCAAATACAGTACCCTAGCAACAGAGTAAACAAAGCCTTATATCTCCGCATCAGAACATCGTAGAGACACGGGGGTTGGACCGTTTGACTAGTGACTCGGAGTGTAATCATTATGGGATGCCAATTTTTTCCCTAGCAACCAAATACAGTACCCTAGCAACAGAGTAAACAAAGCCTTATATCTCCGCATCAGAACATCGTAGAGACACGGGGGTTGGACCGTTTGACTAGTGACTCGGAGTGTAATCATTATGGGATGCCAATTTTTTCCCTAGCAACCAAATACAGTACCCTAGCAACAGAGTAAACAAAGCCTTATATCTCAGCATCAGAACATCGTAGAGACACGGGAGTTGGACCATTTGACTCGTGGCTCAGAGTGTAATCACTATGGGATGCCAATTTTTTCCCTAGCAACCAAATACAGTACCCTAGCAACAGAGTAAACAAAGCCTTATATCTCCGCATCAGAACATCTTAGAAACACGGGGGTTGGACCGTTTGACTCGTGACTGAGAGTGTAATCACTATGGGATGCCAATTTTTCCCTAGCAACCAAATACAGTACCCTAGCAACAGAGTAAACAAAGCCTTATATCTCCGCAGCAGAACATCGTACAGACACAGGGGTTGGACCATTTTACTTGTGACTCGGCATGTAATCACTAGTGGATGCCAATTTTTTCCCTAGCAACCAAATACAGTACCCTAGCAACAGAGTAAACAAAGCCTTATATCTCCGCATCAGAACATCGTCGAAACACAGGGGTTGGACCGTTTGACTTGTGACTTGGAGTGTAATCACCAGTGGATGGCAATTTTTTCCCTAGCAACCAAATACAGTACCCTAGCAACCGGATAAACATAGCCTTATATCTCCGCATCAGAACATCGTAGAGACACGGGAGTTGGATCGTTTTACTTTTGGCTTGGAGTATAATCATATATGTTACCCAGAATTTTGCCACGGCAAGCACCACTCACATTTTCTTCCGGAAATGTACCTATCTAGTTATTATGTTGGCTTGAGAAAGCCAACATACTGTTGTTGCACTTAAACTTATTATTATTATTATGTTGGCTTTGAAAAAGCCAATATATTGTTATTGCTATTAAACTTATTATTATTATTATTATTATTCTTTTTCTCCCCCCAAAATTTCGGCAACTAACTCGTCCTAGGGCTTTCAAGCTACATGCACCAAATTTTCCACAGACCTTCAGACTGGTCTGACTTAGTGTGCTATATCTTTTCTAACTGATGGGACCATCCGAATTCCTAAACGGGGGTCTCGAACACCCCAAAATTTCTATTGACTTAACATTGAGACAAACTTTGACGGGTCATAGCTGTGAGTGAGAAACTTGTAGAAACTTGTGGCTTACCACATTTAAGGTGGCTGACAGGCTCTGTAAGAACATACATCACAATGGGGTGTAAGCTATACCACTGGGGTGTAAGAGGCCCCCAAAATTTCCCATTGACTTATAATGGGGCAGGAAACATGCCCATATAAGGGAATAGAAGCGTCCCAGATGGAATATCTTTACTTTAGAGTGTCGTAGAGACATGGGGGTGGGCTCATTTTACTCAGTCATCCAATCAGTCTCTTAGGATCGCCCCAAAGCTATTTAGCCACGCCCCTAGCAACAATTTTGGGTACCCTAGCAACATCTCCCATAGACTACCATTATAAAAAGCCCAGATGGATATCTTTACACCAGAGTGTCATAGAGACATAGGGGTGGGCTCATTTTACTCAGGCATCCAATCAGTCTCTTAGGATTCCTACTGAAGTATTAAACCACGCCCCTAGCAACCAATTTGAGCACCCTAGCAACATAATAAACAAAGCCTTATATCTCTGGATCTGAACATCATAGAGACATGGGGGTTGGGTCTTTGGGTCATGTTAGCTTCATGCTAGCTCCATGCTAAGTCATACTAGCTTCATGCTAGTTTCATGCTAGCTTTATGCTAATTTCATAATAAATCTTGCTAACTTCATGCTAAATCATGCTAACTTCATGTTAAATCTTGTTAGCTGCACGTTAAATAGTGCTAGCTTAATGCTAATCATGCTAGCATCATGCTAATCATGCCAGCTTCACGTTAAATCATGCTAGCTTCATGCTAATCATGCTATTCTCATGCTAACTTCATGTTAATCATGCAAGCCTCGTGCTAGCTTCATGCTAGCTTCATGCTAATCTTGCTAGTTTCATGCTAGCTTCATGCTAATCATGCTAGCATCATGGTAGCTTCATGCTAATCATGCTAGAATCATGCTAGTTTCATGCTAATCATGCTAGCTTTATGCTAGCTTCATGCTATTCATGCTAACATCATGCTAGCTTCATGCTAATCATGCAAGCATCATGCTAGCTTCATGCTAATCATGCTAGCATCATGCTAGCTTCATGCTAGCTACATGCTAATCATGCTAGCATCATGCTAGCTTCATGCTAATCATGCTAGCATCATGCTAGCTTCATGCTAATCATGCTAGCTTCATGCTAATCATGCTAGCATCATGCTAGCTTCATGCTAATCATGCTAGCATCATGCTAGCTTCATGCTAGCTTCATGCTAGCTACATGCTAATCATGCTAGCATCATGCTAGCTTCATGCTAATCATGCTAGCATCATGCTAGATTCATGCTAATCATGCTAGCATCAAGCTAGCTTCATGCTAGCTTCATGCTAATCATGCTAGCATCATGCTAGCTTCATGCTAATCATGCTAGCATCATGCTAGCTTCATGCTAATCATGCTAGCATCATGCTAGCTTCATGCTAATCATGCTAGCATCATGTTGGCTTCATGCTAGCTTCATGCTAATCATGCTAGCATCATGCTAGCTTCATGCTAATCATGCTAGCATCATGCTAGCTTCATGCTAATCATGCTAGCATCATGCTAGCTTCATGCTAATCATGCTAGCATCATGCTAGCTTCATGCTAGCTTCATGCTAGCTACATGCTAATCATGCTAGCATCATGCTAGCTTCATGCTAATCATGCTAGCATCATGCTAGATTCATGCTAATCATGCTAGCATCATGCTAGCTTCATGCTAGCTTCATGCTAATCATGCTAGCATCATGCTAGCTTCATGCTAATCATGCTAGCATCATGCTAGCTTCATGCTAATCATGCTAGCATCATGCTAGCTTCATGCTAATCATGCTAGCATCATGCTAGCTTCATGCTAATCATGCTAGCATCATGTTAGCTTCATGCTAGCTTCATGCTAATCATGCTAGCATCATGCTAGCTTCATGCTAATCATGCTAGCATCATGCTAGCTTCATGCTAATCATGCTAGCATCATGCTAGCTTCATGCTAGCTACATGCTAATCATGTTAGCATCATGCTAGCTACATGCTAATCATGCTAGCTTCATGCTAATCATGCTAGCATCATGCTTAGCTACATGCTAATCATGCTAACATCATGCTAGCTACATGCTAATCATGCTAGCATCATGCTAGCTTCATGCTAATCATGCTAGCATCATGCTAGCTTCATGCTAGCTTCATGCTAATCATGCTAACTTCATGCTAGCATCATGCTAGCTTCATGCTAATCATGCTAGCATCATGTTAGCTTCATGCTAATCATGCTAGCATCATGCTAGCTTCATGCTAATCATGCTAGCATCATGCTAGCTTCATGCTAATCATGCTAGCATCATGCTAGCTTCATGCTAATCATGTTAGCTTCATGCTAGCTTCATGCTAATCATGTTAGCTTCATACTTAAACATACTAACTGCCAGATAGCCTACTAAACTAAACTTCTGTCAATCTGTTTTAAACGTTCAGGCTACGCTTTTTCAAGCCAACATAAAGTTTGTCTTCAAACTTTAATATCTAGTTATTATTATTATTCTTTTTCTTCTGAGACTAAAATTTCTAACTCTAACTCGTCCTAGAGCTTTCAAGCTACAGCCATCAAACTTTGGACATACCTTCGGTCTGATCTGACTCGAGTTGCTATATCTTTTCTAACTGATGGGACCTTCCGAATTCCTAAACGGGGCGCTGAAACACCCCAAAATTTCCATTGACTTAACATTGAGACAAACTTTGACAGGTCATAGCTGCGAGTGAGAAACTTGTAGAAACTTGTGGCTTACCACATTTAAGGAGGCTGACAGGCTGTGTAAGAACATACCTCACAATGGGGTGTAAGCTGTACCCCTGGGGTGTAAGGGGCCCCCAAAATTTCCCATTGACTTATAATGGGGCAGGAAACATGCCCATAAAAGGGAATAAAAGCGTCCCAGATGGAATATCTTCACTTTAGAGTGTCTTAGAGACATGGGGGTGGGCTCATTTTACTCAAGCATCCAATCAGTCTCTTAGGATCACCCCAGAGCTATTAAGCCACGCCCCTAGCAACAATTTTGGGTACCCTAGCAACATCTCCCATAGACTACCATTATAAAAAGCCCAGATGGATATCTTTGCACCAGAGTGTCATAGAGACATAGGGGTGGGCTCATTTTACTCAGGCATCCAATCAGTCTCTTAGGATTCTTATTGAGGTATTAAGCCACGCCCCTAGCAACAAAATATGAAGACCCTAGCAACATAATAAACAAAGCCTTATATCTCCGCATCAGAACATTGTAGAGACACAGGGGTTGGACCGTTTTACTTGTGGCTTGAAGTGTGATCATTATGGGATGCCAATTTTCTCCCTAGCAACCAAACTTAATACCCTAGCAACGGAATAAACAAAGCCTTATATCTCCGCATCAGAACATTGTAGAGACACGGGGGTTGGACCGTTTTACTTGTGGCTTGAAGGGTGATCATTATGGGATGCCAATTTTCTCCCTAGCAACCAAACTTAGTACCCTAGCAACGCAATAAATGTTAGCTTCATGCTAGCTTCCTGCTAATCATCCTAGCTTCATGCTAATCATGCTAGCATCATGCTAGCTTCATGCTAATCATGCTAGCTTCATGCTAGCTTCATGCTAATCATGCTAGCATCATGCTAACTTCATGCTAATCATGCTAACATCATGCAAGCTTCATGCTAATCATGCTAACATCATGCTAGCTTCATGCTAGCTTCATGCTAATCATGCTAACTTCATGCTAGCTTCCTGCTAATCATGCTAGCTTCATGCTAATCATGTTAGCTTCATGCTAGCTTCATGCTAATCATGCTAACTTCATGCTAGCTTCATGCTAATCATGCTAGCATCATGCTAGCTTCATGCTAATCATGCTAACTTCATGCTAGCTTCATGCTAATCATGCTAGTATCATGCTAGCTTCATGCTAATCATACTAGCTTCATGCTAATCATGCTAACATCATGCTAGCTTCATGCTAATCATGCTAGCTTCATGCTAATCATGCTAGCTTCATGCTAATCATGTTAGCATCATGCTAATCATGCTAGCATCATGCTAATCATGCTAGCATCATGCTAGCTTCATGCTAATCATGCTAGCATCATGCTAGCTTTATGCTAATCATGCTATCATCATGCTAGCCTCATGTTAAATTATGCTAGCTTCATGCTAGCTTCATGCTAAATCATGCTAACATCATGCTAGCTTCATGCTAATCATGCTAGCTTCATGCTAGCTTCATGCTAGCATCATGCTAACTTCATGCTAATCATGCTAACATCATGCTAGCTTCATGCTAATCATGCTAACATCATGCTAGCTTCATGCTAGCTTCATGCTAATAATGCTAGCTTCATGCTAGCTTCCTGCTAATCATGCTAGCTTCATGCTAGCTTCATGCTAACATCATGCTAGCTTCATGCTAATCATGCTAGCTTCATGCTAGCTTCATGCTAATCATGCTAGCATCATGCTAACTTCATGCTAATCATGCTAACATCATGCTAGCTTCATGCTAACATCATGCTAGCTTCCTGCTAATCATGCTAGCTTCATGCTAGCTTCATGCTAATCATGCTAGCACCATGCTAGCTTCATGCTAATCATGCTAGCTTCATGCTAATCATGCTAGCTTCATGCTAATCATGCTAGCTTCACGCTAATCATGCTAGCTTCATGCTAATCATGCTAGCTTCATGCTAACTTCATGCTAATCATGCTAACATCATGCTAGCTTCATGCTAATCATGCTAACATCATGCTAGCTTCATGCTAATTATGCTAGCATCATGCTAGCTTCATGCTTATCATACTAGCTTCATGCTAATCATGCTAACATCATGTTAGCTTCATGCTAACATCATGCTAGCTTTATGCTAATCATGCTAGCTTCATGCTAGCTTCATGCTAATCATGCTAGCATCATGCTAACATCATGCTAGCTTCATCCTAATCATGCTAGCTTCATGTTAGCTTCATGCTAATCATGCTAACATCATGCTAATCATGCTAACATCATGCTAGCTTCAGGCTAATCATGCTAGCATCATGTTAGCTTCATGCTAGCTTCATGCTAATCATGCTAGCATCATGCTAGCTTCATGCTAATCATACTAGCTTCATGCTAATCATGCTAACATCATGCTAGCTTCATGCTAATCATGCTAGCTTCATGCTAATCATGCTAGCTTCATGCTAATCATGTTAGCATCATGCTAATCATGCTAGCATCATGCTAGCTTCATGCTAATCATGCTAGCATCATGCTAATCATGCTAGCATCATGCTAGCTTCATGCTAATCATGCTAGCATCATGCTAGCTTTATGCTAATCATGATATCATCATGCTAGCCTCATGTTAAATTATGCTAGCTTCATGCTAGCTTCATGCTAAATCATGCTAGCTTCATGTTAAATCATGTTCGCTTCATGTTAAATCATGCTAGCTTTAATTTAAATCATGATAGCTTCATGCTAAGTTGTCAAACTCTACTCTCAGACTAGGCTTTCTCAAGCCAACATAAAGTTTGTTCCGACGAACTTTTCTATCTAGTTATTATTATTATTCTTTTTCTTCTGAGACTAAAATTTCTAACTCTAACTCGTCCTAGAGCTTTCAAGCTACAGCCATCAAACTTTGGACATACCTTCGGTCTGATCTGACTCGAGTTGCTATATCTTTTCTAACTGATGGGACCTTCCGAATTCCTAAACGGGGCGCTGAAACACCCCAAAATTTCCATTGACTTAACATTGAGACAAACTTTGACGGGTCAAAGCTGCGAGTGAGAAACTTGTAGAAACTTGTGGCTTACCACATTTAAGGAGGCTGACAGGCTGTGTAAGAACATACCTCACAATGGGGTGTAAGCTGTACCCCTGGGGTGTAAGAGGCCCCCAAATTTTCCCATTGACTTATAATGGGGCAGGAAACATGCCCATAAAAGGGAAAAAAGCGTCCCAGATGGAATATCTTCACTTTAGAGTGTCTTAGAGACATGGGGGTGGGCTCATTTTACTCAAGCATCCAATCAGTCTCTTAGGATCACCCCAGAGATATTAAGCCACGCCCCTAGCAACAATTTTGGGTACCCTAGCAACATCTCCCATAGACTACCATTATAAAAAGCCCAGATGGATATCTTTGCACCAGAGTGTCATAGAGACATAGGGGTGGGCTCATTTTACTCAGGCATCCAATCAGTCTCTTAGGATTCTTATTGAGGTATTAAGCCACGCCCCTAGCAACAAAATATGAAGACCCTAGCAACATAATAAACAAAGCCTTATATCTCTGGATCTGAACATCGTAGAGACACAGGGGTTGGACCGTTTTTCTTGTGGCTTGAAGTGTAATCATTATGGGATGCCAATTTTTTCCCTAGCAACCAAACTTAGTACCCTAGCAACGGAATAAACAAGCCTTATATCTCCGCTTCAGAACATCATAGAGACACGGGGGTTGGACCGTTTTACTTGTGGCTTGAAGTGTGATCATTATGGGATGCCAATTTTCTCCCTAGCAACCAAACTTAGTACCCTAGCAACGGAATAAACAAAGCCTTATATCTCCGCATCAGAACATTGTAGAGACACGGGGGTTGGACCGTTTAACTTGTGGCTTGAAGGGTGATCATTATGGGATGCCAATTTTCTCCCTAGCAACCAAACTTAGTACCCTAGCAACGCAATAAATGTTAGCTTCATGCTAGCTTCTTGCTAATCATGCTAGCTTCATGCTAGCTTCATGCTAATCATGCTAACATCATGCTAGCTTCATGCTAATCATGCTAACTTCATGCTAGCTTCATGCTAATCATGCTAACTTCATGCTAGCTTCATGCTAATCATGCTAACATCATGCTAGCTTCATGCTAATCATGCTAGCATCATGCTAGCTTCATGCTAATCATACTAGCATCATGCTAGCTTCATGCTAACTTCATGCTAATCATGCTAGCTTCATGCTAGCTTCATGCTAATCATGCTAGCATCATGCTAGCTTCATGCTAATCATGCTAGCATCATGCTAGCTTCATGCTAATCATGCTAGCATCATGCTAGCTTCATGCTAATCATGCTAGCATCATGCTAGCTTCATGCTAATCATGCTAGCATCATGTTAGCTTCATGTTAATCATGCTAGCATCATGCTAGCTTCATGCTAATCATGCTAGCATCATGCTAGCTTCATGCAAATCATGCTAGCATCATGCTAGCTTCATGCTAATCATGCTAGCATCATGCTAGCTTCATGCTAATCATGCTAGCATCATGTTAGCTTCATGCTAATCATGCTAACATCATGTTAGCATCATACTAGCTTCATGCTAATCATGCTAGCTTCATGCTAATCATGCTAGCATCATGCTAGCTTCATGCTAATCATGCTAGCATCATGTTAGCTTCATGCTTATCATGCTAGCTTCATGCTAATCATGCTAGCATCAAGCTAGCTTCATTCTAATCATGCTAGCATCATGCTAGCTTCATGCTAATCATGCTAACATCATGCTAGCTTCATGGTAAATCATGCTACCTTCATACTTAAACATACTAACAGCCAGATAGCCTACTAAACTAAACTTATGTCAAACCGTTTTAAACGTTCAGGCTACGCTTTCTCAAGCCAACATAAAGTTTGTCTTCAAACTTTACTATCTTTCAGTCTTGTTATTCAGCAAATATACGTTAACACTGAGGCATTTCCTAAAGTTGCTCTGTATTGCACAGTCATTGGTTTCTTATGCTATCTGCATTCCTTCTGGTCTTCCGGCCTTTGGAATTGCAACACAATGGTGTAGCTGAGACAGGAAATTTTGGATGACTGACACATCTCCCATACAACTCACTTCTAACCCTGATCCTTTCCCATAACAGTGATGGCGGCATATGTATTTACTTACAGTATAGGAAAGGTGACTCGGGAATAGCTGTTTGGGTGACAGCAAGGTTTATTAAGTTCAATTTGTATGCAAATCTTGGGAAATAGACAAAATTTTCATTACTTTCTGACTGCTAATATACAGGAAGAGAATGTGGACAGATAAAGCCCATGACACAGCTGACATTTGGTAAGCTGTTTCCTCCAATTCAGGACATGCAGGAAAATTTTATTGTTTTCCAGACTAGGGATTTAGTGATGTTGAAAAGATGGTAGCAATATTATTAGCGGTAGCCAAAACAGATCAAATACAGACTTAATCAACTTCAGTAGATGCTGGTGAAATTGAAAAGAGTATGATTAATGGACGTTGGCGTTTGATGACCCCTCTCAACCTCTTTGCTAAAATTAAATGGAAAAGTGCAACAACAAAGGCATTCCTAAGACACTGAAGAAAGTTATTGAAGTACAGAGCGAAACAAAAGACATCCAACAGACTTGCTGGCCCCAGCACCACAAATAAAAGTTTAGAAACTTAAAAAATAGAGCATTTAAAAGGAATATTTCAAAAATTTATATGGGCCTGTTTGATATTACCCTGCTTATACTTGCTGAAAAACAATACAAAATACTTTAAGTTTATAATTTATTAAACTTTAGTATTTACTATTGTAGTAAATTGTAGTATATTATAGGCATTACTACATTTTGTTATTGCATACTATAGTATTCTGTAGTACTATAGTGATTGATAAACAATGTAAATACTGTAGTATACACTTCAATATTTACTGTGGTAAGGTTCAAAATATTATATTGTTTAGGAATTTGACTAATGTCCTGCTGAATAAAACAGCTAAATCAGCCTGGTTTTCCAGCTGTCCAACTAATATCAGCTAAAACCAGCCTGCTAAACCAGCTAAAACCAGGTTGGGAGACCAGCTGAAACTAGCCAAACAGCTTAGGCTGGTAAAGTATACTACAATATTTTTCATGTGGGATACTAGCCTAAGTGTTAAGCCCTACTATAAGTGTATATATATTTTGGCAACAATGTTTTAAAATGTGTGTCACGTGACATAAGAGAGCGCAATTGCTCTCAAATTTTGAATATATTTTGCAGATCTACAGTAGATTATTTCTGGTGTAAGAGCAACTACAGTGAACATAGACAGACATACTCATTACTCACGTAGCAAACGGTTTGTGTCTGAAGAAGAAAAAAATGATTTTCTCTGGTGGAGTCCTGAGGCCAAAACATCTGTTAAGGTTTTGTTTTAACCTGACGCATCCATGAGTCAGTTTCGCCCTCTAGTGGTCGTTTAAACCCAACTTCATGCAGCGCTGGGCAGTCCGATCGGCTTGTGACGTCACATTCGCTCTCGCGGTACTGTGATGTCATACGCCTATCAATTTGCGCAGCACCCAGAGAATTCAAACAAGGCAATGCAGTATTGCAGCATACGTCATCAAGACGGTCTTATTTCAGAATATTAACAATTATAAAGATGACTATTATTCTTAAATAATCGTAAATTGATGTAAGATACTCATGATACTATTGCTTTAAATACTTAAATAAAACAGGCTTGATGACGGATGCAGCCTGCATATGCGACCTCTGGAGGCTACAGCCTTCGGATTGAGAAACGGCCATGAAGTTCGGCTTCACATTTTAAGTTTCTGGGCCTACTAAAGGTGAGATCTCTGACCACAACAAATAACATTTGATAACATTTCTAGTTCAAAACAAGGTAAATGCTTGTCAATTACAACATTTCATCTCGCCACAAGGTTTTAAAAAGACGTTTTTTTTAGATCACACCTAAAAAACAGCTTAACGCTGCCTAAAGCAGTGGTTCTCAAACTGGGGTCCCCAGGGCCGCGAGATGGTGCCAGGGGGGCCCCAGATTTATGACATTTTTTAAAATACATTCATTTATCATGAATTCTGTGTAATTAAACAAAAATAAGGCTACTAACCAACAGCACTACTCTGTATGACTTAATATGTTTTGTTAATTAAAATGTTAAATTAACAAAAAAATGTCTTTTTTTTTTGGCCCGCCACCACCCCCCCTCTTCGGAGGACAACTTTTTTTTTTTTTTTTAAGTAAATTATTTTACAGTACAGAAAATAGAAATACTTATTTACAGTGCACATAAGGGGAGGGGGATTAAGCACCACGTAAAAGTGAAACACATAACATACATAAAACAAAATAACAGACAGATTACAAAAGGAAAATACAGTTGCAGTGAGAACTTATTAGTGCTGGTTGAATAGAATGATCTTGAGGTTCACGTTCGTTAGTTACAGTTAGAGTATTTAAGCGGAAATGGGTTTAAAAAGGGTTGGAAAAACATGTTATGCATGAGTTTAAATAGTGTGTGCCTATAGAGATAAAATAAATGAAATTACATAATAGAAGAGGGAGATGTGTGACTGATAATGTGCACGGCTTGTAGCTATATTTTTGTGTTAAGAAATGATAGAAATGGGGACCAGAGAAATTTTCTTTGGGGGGGCCGCGAAGGAATGCACTGTACACAAGGGGGGCCGCACGCGTAGAAAGTTTGAGAACCACTGGCCTAAAGTTTTTACTATAGTTAAAAAAACACAGTTACACTGTAGGAAAGCCATGGTTAACACAAACAACCATGGTTTTACCATGATTACTGTAGTAAAGCCATGGTTTTGCTAATAGTAATCAATACACCAAAAAAACATTGTTTTCTACACTTTTACCACAAAAAGCATGGTTCATTTTCATAATGGCAGGTTGGTTGGTCCTGTAAGCTGGAAGTAGCTGGTATAAACTTGTTCAGCAGGTTTTACGTGGTGGGTCAGCTGGTCGTCCAGCCTAAAAAGCCAGCTTGACCAGACTAAACATGGTAAAGCCCCCTCTAAAAACAGTTCAGCTGTTTTTTATTATAGCCAGAACATACACACCATGCGTGTATAATGGCTGAATAATGTGTTAAAACTGTATACTTATATAATACGTTTACTGTAAATCAGATTTTTGCAAACTGTGCGATGAAAATTATATTCAGTGGCATTTTTGTGTCAACAGAATTTGTATTGAACCTCCATGAACTTAATCTCTCTCATCAAAGCTCATTGACTAAACCTTAATTGCAATAAGTTATGGGTTTGAATCCCAGGGAACACACTGGTAAAATGTGACACTGCATCTAAAATATAACCTTGATATCTTTTATATTGACTGAGTAAGGTCACATCAAAGAGAATTCAAACTTTTTATGCTTCAAAACTCAAAATTCGATTGAGACTTTAGCCTGAATGCATTATTAAAGCATCTGCATGTAATTGCAAAATAAACCACAACAAAAAAAACATTTTCATGATTTATTTTAGATTTTATTTTACTCACATTCATATAAAACTTTGTTTTGTTTTCATCTGTAGGCAACAGATAGCATAAGTCACTCTTACAGTAGAATTCATCTCCATTCAGCCTTGTTAATAAAGCACCTCTAATAAACACGCGCACACACACACAAACATAAGCACATACAATCATAATGTAAGTTGGACTTTAGTTAGTGTAGTGGTCTCATATCTGTGTACATCAAAAACGGAGGTGGCATGAAAAAACAAACAACGTTGCTTCGCACATTAAGCATGAGACATTCAGATCTCCCCAGTAAGGTTTTACACCACTGGACTTTTGCATGATTATTACATCAAGACAGTGAATAAAGCCTTTTGAAATGTATGATTCTAACATGTTTTGGTCCATAGCAGGCCCTAAGACCACCAATTTTTATCAGTTACTAAACAAGCCGCTGCTACAGATAAAACTCATTTGAGCGCAGGAACGTATGGTGGCGTTTTTCCACGTCTTTGATACAATAACAGACAGAAACACACATATGGAGTCAGTACATTAACATCGTTTAGAAAACTGATACATAGAGACATGCTAACAAACAATGGAGGCAAACTCATAGTAAAAAATACATTAAACACAGTAACCATATAAAACAATAAAAATCCTTCTTGTTTGATTGGTCATTTGCAAAGCTCTTAATTATTGCAGATTTATGTAATGTTTACAATGAAAAGCTATACATAGAACAATCATGCTAAATAATTTGGGATTAGCCTCATGTGCTCCATTTTAGCAAATAACCACATAATGAAACGTTACATTTTAGGATGTTGGTGAGTAAACCTGAAGCAGATGGACAACTCGCAATGTTAAAATGGAACTCTATTGATATATATATATATCATTAAGAGCTCCCTTGAATTTCTTTCATGATCATCTGAAAGTTTTTCATTTTTTCTGTCTCTACATATACAACTGTACATAGTGTTAATATGAATATGTAAAAACTAAAATAAGAGCACCTTTTGAAATATGACAATCTCATACACAAATTCTGTTTATCTCACAAACTTTCTCTCACACTGACATACACACACACACACGCACAGATCGCAAAAAGACTGTTTTCATGTGTTTTTATGTTTAAATAATTTAGTAACATCACAGAATTTGTTATACTCTTTGAAGACACCATTTTTTTTCCATTCACGCAAGCATTCAAATCAGAACTTGACATTAAACATGTAAACAAACCTTAACAAAAGGCATCTAAAATGCAATAACATTATTTATAACGGGAAGAGGAGGGGTGTATGATGCAAGCCCAAAAAAGGGCAAACAACAGAGAAAAGGAGGGAATGGTTTTCACAGAGTTTGCATGAGGATTCGGACATTTTAAACAAGGTGCACTGTTGACAGAAGAGTATACGTGGTCCTGTTAAAACTGTGGTCCAAACCAAGAGGGTCCATGTGACAGTCAACATTATGTCATACAGTCTTTCCTCAATTTGTCTTGCTCACAGGCCCACAATAAACAATAAAGGTACAGGGTACACTAGTTGTGAACACATACAGGTGAATCTCATGAAAACGGTCAAGATCATGTCATATTTAACCCAAAATTAACATAATTTTTTTAAATGAAAATTTTAATGTTTTTATATTGCACAATTTTAAAAAATCCCTTTCATTAAGTAATATTGGGGCATTTTCTTTAATCGACAAAAACTATGGGACTCAAACTTGAGTCGGCCACTAAAAAAAAAACAATTTTATGACACTTAATCATATTTACCTTTGAGAATAATGTTAATTACAAAAATTAAATGCAAAGGGACTGACATATTATGGTAATGAGAATTTTGATATAAAACATTTAAAATTTTCATTTTCTTAATTTAAATAAAATATTTCTTTACATTTTGGGGTGAAATGTGACCAGGATATGTTTTCATGACAATCAACCATAAACAGGACTTTTTCACATTAAACCGCAAGTACACCTAAAAAGCTCTCCTGTTATATTTAAAGGCCCGATGTGCATTAACTTAACTTTCAATGATTGTAGATGACACAAATTCTCGAGCACAACCACACATTGTCCTCACCCTCACAATACAAAGCGGTTGTAAATAAATAAACATCCACGCACCGGGACGATAGGCTACAGCTTGAAACGGTGTCTTCAAAGAACTGCTGTGCAAACGCCTCGCACATTAGGCCTCCCGACCCACCTCGACAATTTCGAACGGATCAAGTTTTCAACGTGCATACAGAGAACAAGCAGCTTTTCACTCTTCATGCTAGCTCTTAGCAAAACGCTTATACAGTACATGAAAACCAAGTATTTCCAGGATCGTTGGGTCTATTCACAGGAAGGGAAACAAATAAACGAGCAACCCTTGCTCTTAGCGTTAGCACTGAATTAGCAATAGACGGTTTCATCGGACACACGCACATTGCGCACTTGGACCGGACGTAACTTTCGGTCTGTTTGATTATCGGCCTGGTTAGTGGCTGAACTGACCTTTGGAACAAATACCTAGTTGAAAATCAAAATGGGGAGAGGGCGAGCATGGATCAGCGCTGTGCGAAGAGAGGTTTAAGAATTCAAGGATCTGTTGTTAACATTGTATACATTCAATTGATTTAGTTGATACGCTTTAGCTATGACTTTTCAGAAACAAAAAATAATCTACTATAAACAGCCTCTGTTATTAATTCTTTGTAGCAGTCTACTAGGGCTGGGTATCGATTCGATTCCGTTTCAAGGCGATTTTTATACTCGATTCTCGAGTAATAAGATTAACGTTAATCTTACGTTCAATGTTTGCGGAAATAAATATGAAAAAAAAACACGATTTGTGGTCTTTGAGAATCGATTTTGAATCGAACACGTAAAAAAAAGATTAATCGAACAATCAATTTTTTTATGTTTACACCACCAAAGCAGTTTGTTTATGCTGTTGCCGCTGAAACCGTCTATAACTATATGCAGATGCGGTGTGTTCACATCATGCCAAAATTGCCGTAATTATGAGTTTCTGAGTAACGAAAACCATTCACATTTGTCAAACTCATAATTCCGAGTTAATAACTAGGTTGCAATGATTAAAGTTCAGATTTTTGCCATTACAATACTTATAAGTGGCAAAATGTTATTTCTGAGTCACAGGATGTTACTAGTTCAGAAAAAAAAAATTCTCGTAACCACGCCAATTCAATTGAAACATGAATTCGGCATTATCATATATGTTTCTTACAGTGCCAATTTATTGTTACCGTGGGTTCACACCAGCAGTGTTTTAGGCATCAAATTTGCGTCTACCATGTCTAGTTTGCCGCTTGAACATTTTGAGTTTACTCGCTTCATTCGCGTGTGAAATTCTAGTCATGGGAGGGGCTTCTGCGACTCTGCTCGATTCCTGTAATCACGTCACTACTAGAGCAAGCTCCTGATTGGTTAACTAGGCGCGTTTTTCCGCCAAATTTCAAATTTTTCAACTTGCGCGATTGCCACGGCAACACTCAATTCGCGCGAATGAGGCCGAATCACTTCTAACGCGCCACGCTAAAAACGGCTCATTCACGCCGCGAGACCTCCAGACGCGCGTCAATGTCTTTACATTGACTTAAGATTGAAATCACTCGCGCTTGACGCCTTTACCGTGGCTGGTCTGAACGCAGCATTAGGGTGCCAGAACTGCCAGAAAGCCACTGGTTAATCCTGAAAATGCTTGTTCCTCAACATGAAGGCCACATTGTCCACCAGTATCAAATAATGAACCGATACTGCATTGAAAAAAAAAACACTTGTTAAATCAAGATCTCCCATTCTCTTGAGTTTCTTTATCTTTTTTTAAATAAATTAATCTATGTTTTTCTTTTTAATAACTTATTTTACCACTGACAACTTATTTTGAATACAGTACATGCGTATCGGCAATTAAATCTGGTACAAACTCATGTAGATCATTTGTTTCTTTAACAATAAATCAACTTTGTGCAGTCTGGTAACATACTGCACTGTGTGGAGTAGGCTGTCTTTCAATTTATTGACTAACTTGTGCAAAACATCTGCAGAGGTGATAGGCTTTACACTTCTGGAGGAAGCTGTACTGCCTTTTCATCCAGTGCCAGGCACGTCTCAAGGCATTCCTTGTCATTTGAGACCTGTTCTGGACAAAGATGCTCTTCGCCCCCGTTCAGGTTACTTTCCGGAGGCGACGGTACTTCAGCAGATGAGCGTTCGGCCGAATCCTGCCCGCAGGTTTCTTGTTTTTGCCGATCGCTCTCCGCCTCTGGATCCCCGACGTCGCTCACCACTTCTTCGACTTGTGCAGGAAGTGCCTCAAAGGAAGCCGTCTCCATGTGACCTACCTGATAGTAGAGGACAGAAGCAGGGTCTTTGAGCAGCCTCTGGTCATCTGCATGGTTCTCTGTAATACAAAGCAAGGTGGCACCTTCGGGAAAATGTCCTTCTAGAAGAACTCCCTCCATGTCCTCCATCCCAGCCTGGCCGGTCAAGGCTCCTTGCAGGAGGCAGAGAGTTGGATCGGAGGTCTCCGCTTCCTCTACCTGCTGCTCCTCTTGTTCGCGCCTCCTCTCTAGTTCTTCGGCGCTCTGCAGGTGGAGGACGGCTGTTTCATTCTCACGTTCCAGGCTGTCACACTGTTCCTCTTGCAGGTCCTGGATACTCTGGGTTTCCACGTCCGAGTCCAAGGGCGAAAGGGACAGAGATGGTGAGGAGACCAACTCGGCCTCCTCTGCACCGTCTTCTCCTGACCGAACACCAGGTAGGGTTCTCTTATCCACATCAAGCTTCATGATGGTGTGGAGATAGTGTGTACGCACACGAAGAGGGTTGAACTCAATTCGGCCAGCTGAGTTGCCGCAACCGTCACGGGTGCAGCCGCATGGAAAGGACATCCGGTCCACCTTTGAAGAGAATAACAGAAAAACGTTTCCTATTGTTCAGATGCTTTTATCCATAGGGATTATATAGTAGTTTCAGTACACATGTTCACTGAGAATAGAAACTGGGAGCTTGTTAGCGGCATGCCACACTTTGGAGAAGTTTTGAAACTACCTGGCATTTGATTCCAGCCTGGCTGCAGCCGCAGTGTCTAGGGTCGCAGTAGAAGCGGCAGTCACAGCCGCATTCCTCACGGGAAAGACGTATGGCACGCAGCTCGGCCTTCTCTCTGGCATCTATGCGGGCGATCCCCGAGGCCCTCAGTAGCGCTCGGCGCCGCTTCGTGGGGAGAGGCTGGAGGAAGAAGCAGTCATCCACATCTACGCTTTCCACGTCCAGATCCTCATCCGATATGTCGTCCAGTGTAAGCAACTCGGCCTCCGGACTATCCACAGTTCCATTCCGTGTCAGCTGCGAACAATCAGGTTACAGAGATGGTAAAACCCAACCGCTGGCAAAAACACTGTAACTTTCAATACAATAAACCCAACAAACCTTTAACTTGCGAGCATTGAGCTTTTCTTGTCGTAGGTGCTGACGCAGTACAAGCTTGTGGCTGCTCTCCTGTTCTCGTGCAAACTCGCCAAGGGTGTAATGGCGTATGGCGCAGTGATGCCGTGCCATGCCCAGAGAGCTCCCACCTTGGCTGGGCACACTGGTAAAGCCTTGCTTTCTGGAGAAATAGTAAACCGTCACTGCGTCGAAGCGTACCTGTTTACGACCTAAAGAGGCCTTGTGTCTTCTAAGAATGGAGGGAGCTGGAAGAAACAAGATGGAGAGATGGAATTACTTCTTTCATACAAGTATTATACAGCTCTTTTCTTCATGCATGTGCAGAATTACATTTGGCACAAAAACACAAATGTTTGCAATTACCGAGTTAAAAAGACTAGAACTAAATAAGAAAACTTAGCCAACTCACTACTTACAAGTAAGCTGCTTTAATAATAAAACCTGAAGTTTTGTATAAGTTATGGTGTTTGTCTTACGTGTGAGAGAGCTGGAGGGAGCATTAAGACTGTCGCAGCTATCTGCACTGTCACTGCTGGAGATGTCATCGTCCGAATATTTTGGTGTGGAACACGGCGAACCGCTGTCCACCTCCTCGAATCTGCGCTTCAGGCCGCGAGATAACACTGTCTCCATGGAAACACGGCGTCTGGGGACAAAGACAGGTACAGGCTTGGTCCAGCAGACTGATAGTGTTGTCAAATTCAGACATTGACAGAAACAGTGTAGATAAGCATGTAAAAGTCTGCATAGCCAGAAGAATGAGCATGTATATTATTTATTAGGTCTGCAAGATATATAAATATTATAAAAAGTAGTAAATTGACAGATCACAATTATGCATATAGCAAAAGTTTAAAATAAGTGAGCAAGTCTAACTTGTTAAAAGTTATATATAGTCAAAGTTTTAGGTCAATGTAGATGAGATAGGTGAGACAGAGAGATCATTTTTTTTACTGAAAGAATGTGAAACCTGTATGTTGTTTATATAATCTTTAGGTTTTAACATTTTATTACAACTTTATGGGGCGATTTCCCTGACAGGGATTAGCTAAAGCCAGGACTAGGCCTTAAATATCAAAATAAGTTTTTTTAAAAGCATATTTTATAAACAAACATTACTGGTGTATTCCTCGAGACACTCGCACCCACATTTTAAGAAATAGTCAGAGCAAGTTGTTTTCGATCAAGACAACACCAACATTTAAGTCTGGGACTATGCTTAAGTCAAGTCTGGGAAACCACCCCTAAATTGATTTTACAAACATGAAGTATTATTGTATAGCATAATGCATGTCGTAATATTTAGCAAATTATCTAATTTTTCGTCAATATTATACAGCCCTAATATAAGCTGCTGCTTATATGTTTTTGCATTATAGCCTACATCATCAAGTGTAAAAATGAAATATATGACAAAACAAACACTATTTTTCAAAGGTGCAAATAGTAGTAGACATAGTAGAGCATCAGCCTAAATGCTAGCATATAGCATTAGCTAGCATATACCGCTAACTCAGCAGTCACAACTTTGTTTTTAGCTAGGGTGACCATACGTGCCATTCTTCCCGGACGCATCCCGTCCAGGATTTCGGTGCGTCTTCCGGAAGTCGCATTTGTTGACCGCATACGCCATTCAGTTAAAAACATAAGATATACAATCGTAGTTTCATTCTTACCTTAAAATGTAACGGTTGCTTCTTCTTCTTCTTTGAGCTTATTGGCGGCTCGCATTCTTAAAAGAGCATTACCGCCAGTAACGGTTACTTTTCGGTAATAATAATAATAATAATAATAATAATAATCCTCTATGACGTATGCGGTCGACAAATACGACTTCCGGAAGACGACCACAAAATCCTGGACGGGATGCTTCCGGGAAGAATGGCACGTATGGTCACCCTATTTTAGCATTGTAACAACATTGCACTTTTTTAATGTATAATTCAATGTTGGGGCGTACATCATGACTATAACGTCACATTTGGTGTTATGTTGAGATTGACCTGTTTTCCAGCTGTCTTTGCATGCACAGTTTCAATAAGAAAGAGGTAACAATCATGTTTGAGGCTCACGATATGTCATTACCATGTAAATGACTCTTATTATTCATCTATGCCTATGAAAATACAGTTTTCCATTCTACGGCACCTTTAAAATTTTTTAAAGGAATAGTCTACTCTTTTGCCATATTAAACTATTTATTACCTCAACCTAGACGAATTAATACATACCTATCTTTTTTCAATGCGTGCACTGTACAGCGCATTGTAAATGTGTTAGCATTTAGCCTAGCCTCATTCATTCCTATGGTACCAAAAAAAAAAAGTTTTATTTTGTGGCACCATACTTACTGGTATAACTCCTCATGTAACAGTCTTTAAATAGGGAAAACACGGAAGTGTTTGGTGGCTTCCCTGTTTGGTACCATAGGAATGAATGGGGCTAGGCTAAATGCTAACACATTCACGACGCACTGTACAGTGCACGCATTGAAAAAAGAAAGATATGTATTAATTCGTCTAAATTGAGGTAATAACATAGTTTAATATGTTAAAAGGGTAGACTATTCCTTTAAGAAATAAAACATAGGCCTGCTATGTGAATCTGGCCAAAAACATTTATCCAAAAGCTGCGAGATAAAACGCCTTACTCTCAAGGCCATAGTCACCAAAAACTCCTCACACCAAAAATGCAACCAATTACCAACCAAAAAGGATACACGATACATTTTCTACCTAATCATTGTCATTTTCTTTCTCTATCATCCAGTATAAGAGTCCTGCTTAAAAATCACAGTCTGAAAACATCACCATGGCAACTGGAAAAAAGCAGTTTAAAGCTAGAGACTCAGGAAACTACATCCACTTCCTTTTAGGCCTATTTTACCCCTTTATATCTCACAAACAACAGGTCTTTGCAAGCCCGTGACAAGACCAGTTAAGTCAAACCAGAGAGGTCACACAAGGCTGAGTCGGGATGTTTGATCAGGCCACCTCCTTAGCCAGAGGGAACTGTGTAATATAGCCGCTTTGTAAGACAGGCTCCATGCCTGACACTATTTTTAAACTATCTGTGCTTTTTGTTGGTTAAATGAGAACAGTCTAATGGTGGCTTTGACGGAGGATCGACTTTTTCAATGTAAAGAGAGTTAATCATTATATCAAACAAGCTAATTCACAGCATGAATTGCATTTAAAAGATGTCTAATAGCCGTCCAAACGCAGCCCTGATGTCTAGGCTAAAACGAGGCAAAATTTGGGCTGTCAGTGGAAAATGAATAGATGTCTAACCATAGCCCAAAAATAAATGTAATAATATAAATAATGAAATCAAACACCTTATGTTCACTGTTAAATTTGCTTAAATGATAAAATCTCATGGTAGTTTTCAAAAACAGCTATTTTGGTTAGAAGTGGGTTACTCAAAGCCGGACTATTTCGGGCCTAAACTTAACCTAGACAGGTTAGCAGCAAAGGCCATGGGTTTGATTGCCAGGGAACACACAAACTGATAAAAAAAAATGCATAGCTTGCTAGCACTGGAATGCATATTTTCTTATCCATTAATAAATTTGATTGACGCTTCATCCAAAGTGATATTCCAGGTATGCATTTTATCAGTATGTGTGTTCCATTGAAATCAAACTCCATGACCTTTACGCCACTAATGCAATCCTCCACCATCTGAACTACAGGAACAGCTACAGATTTCCCTCCAATGTACAATGCATTTATTTATTTAAATAATCTGGGTGGATAGCCTTCGTTTCAGATATGAGTCGCATAAAACCAGCACGTGTTAGCTTGCTTATCGCTTCGACATTACAACCTTCAAACATCAAAGGCAGTGATGAAAGGCAGCTGCTACAAATAGAGGTATTCAAAACAACGAGATGAAATGAAAGCAATGCCTGACTGGGTATACAATGTCTATACGCATTACAATGTCTGATGCTTTTGAATGAACCGTATCCATAGAAACAAGAAATGCTAAGGCGGTCCATTTTTTTGCTCAAGGTGCAATGACTCCCCCTTTCATGTGTTTCTTTCTAATCGATGCTACCCTGGTGATGCAGGATCACATTAGTTCAGACAGGGTTATGCGCCCACATGCAAGCATTCTTTAGAAATGTTTTCCCATATTGATAGGATAGCATCTTGCAGTTGATGGAGATTTGTGGGATGCACATCCAGGACATTCCACCACATCCCAAAGATGCTCTTTTGGGTTGAGATCTGGTGACTGTGGGGGCCATTTTAGTACAGTGAACTCATTGTCATGTTCAAGAAACCAATTTGAAATGATTTGAGCTTTGTGACATGGTGCATTATCCTGCTGGAAGTAGCCATCAGAGGATGGGTACGTGGTGGTCATATGGGGATGGACATGGTCAGAAACAATGCTCAGATAGGCCGTGGCATTTAAACGATGCCCAATTGGCACTATAGTGTGCCAAGAAAACATCTCCCACACCATTACACTATTGCATTAATGAGAAATTGAACAGGTGTTACTAATAATCCTTTAGGTGAGTGTATATAATATTGACCGAGTAAGACATGTCAAAGATTGAAATCAATGATACAATCAAACTTTGACGCTCTTAATCTCATAATTCGATTATGAGACTTTAGCATGGATTTCACAGACAGGGTCACAATATGTTCATCATATATAAAAAAAATCATATTATGACAATTAAATGTTTATTACACCAGAACAAATGAATGGTGAAGACATTGTCGACCAGGTTGGGCCACAATCTAACAAACTTTATATGGAAAGCATTAATATTCATAGCAGGATTACAAAGCAATCACTAACATTAGTACAAAAAGCTCTCAGATATGCAATATAAAATTCCATATTCAAGTATCGTGACTATTATTGATTTGACACATGAATACCATTTGCTTTATGAGTAATTTACAGTAGCATGTGGAAAAATTGACTCAAACCTACAAGGAATTTGATATGAAAAAGCATCACTAGATAAAATAGTAAGTCTATTGATCAGCTTAGATTAAACAATGAATGCAACCAAATGCATACCATAAAAAGACATCTATATAAGCCTACATCTGTACATTACAATGTCATGGACAGGTGTATGATATCATTTACAAATCCCAGACATGTCTGCAAGGCAATCCATGGAAAAATTGCATGGAAGTTTCATACGATGGCATTAAATTCACAAAAAAATCTACCAAAATCAAT
The DNA here is from genome assembly GCF_030506205.2 of Paramisgurnus dabryanus. Classification (NCBI taxonomy): domain Eukaryota; kingdom Metazoa; phylum Chordata; class Actinopteri; order Cypriniformes; family Cobitidae; genus Paramisgurnus; species Paramisgurnus dabryanus. Next base: position 1,360,884 of record NC_133357.1, read on the forward strand.
CTATCGCAGGTTAAAGACTGAAATGCAATGCTGCAATATGCTTGCAGAGCTCCTGACATACATCCTGTGGCCCATTTACGTAGAAAGCTAAAATGAATGACCGCCTAGAATACTCCCAACATTAGCCAGATTGGCTGGTCTGCACTTAAATAGTCCACCATAGACATATGACACACAAACAGTGTCTTTTTGCATTGGTGACGTTGCAATTTCTTATCATCCATACCCTGTTTACAATCAATGGGTGACTCCATTGAGCATTTCCCATGCTCACACAGCAGCTGAGTATTTAAAAGGGTCTAACAATGCAGGAAGTGGATGAATTACTATGCCATGACGTCACACTCCACATTACAGTGCCGATTCTAGACAAATAACAGTCAATTGTGGTAATAGCATTGTGTAATAACAATATAATCACGTGTATTATACAGTTTATGCGTACATATATCACGCATGGAGGATGTGTTGTAAAGTGTGACGATATGATGGAGATGACACGTTACATATGATCTGTCACATGATTTCATATTTTTATGTAAAATGGAAAAGATTAAAACCAACAAATACACAGAATGACTTATGACAGAGCAGAAAATGGCATGCTGGGTTGCACCGATCAATGCATTTTCACTCTTTTCCTTGTTAGGCTACATGGAAACACAAATCAGAAGTGAAACATAAAACGTTTCTCATAATAATCTTACCTTGGGCAGAAACAGAGAGCCTTTAAATCGTACTGTTGCTTTAATTATTTTCTTTGAAGATTCGGCTTTTATGTAGCTGAGTTCCACAAGGTTACAAGATGACAGACAAAAAAGCGACTTCAGCCCATGGAAATGGTCGGATCAAAAGGGAAATAACAGATTGATCACGAAGCTATGGTGATGCCACATCATTTAAGCATCGTAAAAAATTAATATTACTCTTTACTTGTATTATAAAGGGAGGTTTGTCGACCAAGAAGCCAATGCGAGTATGTAACGTTGCAGTCAAGCTCTTAAAAGAAAAAAACGGGGCAGACGAAGGCAGACAAGGACCTCATTCACAAAAAAATTGAAAAATCCTGGCGTGGATACATCGGATAAAATGGAGATAAAACAGATGATCCTTTAAAATGCCCGCATTGAAAAAGACCAAACAGAGTCGAGCCTTCGAGGTTTATTTTCCCTTTGAATAGGTGTCTGTGTTCGGCGCTATGTTTCGACAAATCGCAACGTTTTGTTTCCACACCGAAAGAAAGAAAAACAAAAATTAGGTGTAGTGTTTGTCGGCCCGAGGACCCTGCGGGCCTCTCTTCTGCCCCGGTTTGTTACAATGTAACAATAGAGTAAGGAATGCCGCACGGGATCCATATATACGCCTTGTGACGTCACAGCCGTGTCGCGCTACGGCTGCTGGGAATTGTAGTTCTGCGAGATCCATTGTTGGCGTTGAACCGAAAACGGATGTTGTTGTACTGAGGTGTTATTTTTGGGGAATGGGCTCGTGTTGCTGTAAAGGGCGACTGTGAGTCAAATGGAGATTCAAGTCTTTCGTAGACACATTGGGACCTTGTGGGCCTAAGCTTCTTTTTTGACAGCTCGGTTTCCATAGAAACTACGCGGGGTCGTTCTCAAACTGTAGTCATTGTTAGTTAAAAGGTTGACATTGAAAATATACAAAGCCAAAATGCCTGTCAATTAACATATTTGTCAAAAAATATACTTTTTTTAAATATAATTCTAAATATATTTAAAAATATACAAAAATTGCCCAAAATTAAAAATATATGTGCTAAGAATACATTTTGAAATAGGTTGAAAAAAATCACCAATTTTTTTATGTAAACATAACGGGTTTGAAAAGGTTAAATATTTATTTTCAACTGTAAAAATATACTTTATACATTTTATGCAAACTTTTATATTTTGGTCAGGAAAATATATTTTTTGCTGTATGGGTGGTTAAATTAGAAATGTTTTTGTTGCCCCTGAAATACATTTTGAAATATATGTTAATATATGAAGAAACTAATTAGATTTTCAAAATTCAAAAATATATTTAATTTAGCTTTACCTTCAACAAAATGTATTTAGCATTATTTAAAACATATTTTTGGCCAAAGAAATTTTTTTTTTGCCGTACGGGAAACCTGTGAAGAACGTATCAGGTTCATAATCCGGCCCAAAATAAACAACAAAAAAATATTTTAAAGACCCGATTTATCATTTTTATGTATGATTGTCATTACCCTACAAAACACTTAATGTAAAATTCGTATTACTGTAAAACAAAAATATTGCGTATGAATAAGTCAGAATCTAAAGAAAATCAACCTATCATTACAGTAGTAAGCAAATGAATCTAGTTAAAAAAGTTAAAAGGTTGACATTGAAAGTTTACAAAACCAAAATGCCTGTCAATTAACCTATTTGTCTATATATATATATATATATATATATATATATATATATATATATATATATATATATATATATATATATATATATATATATATATATATATATATATATATATATATATATATATATAAATATAAATATAAATATAAATATAAATATAAATATAAATATAAATATAAATATATTTTTTGTATAATATATTGAAATATATTTTAAAGCATTTATATTCACGTCACATTGGAAGAAAAACTTGTATGTTACAAACCTGTAAACATAACAGTTTTGAAAAGGTTAAATATTTATTTTCAAGTAATATATAATATAAATATAAAGTAATAAGAATTTTTAATTAAGTGTTTTGTATGGTAATGACAATCGGACATGAAAATGATAAATCAGGTCTTTAAAAATTTTTCTGTTTTTCTTTTGAGCCGGAGTATGAACCGGGCACGTTCTTGACAGGTTTTCCATAAGGCAAAAAAAAAAAACATTTCTTTGGCCAAAAGTATGTTTTAAATTATGCTAAATACATTTTGTTGAAGGTAAAGCTTAAATAAACATATTTTTGAATTTTGAAACTCTAGTAAGTTTAACCTTCATATATTTACATATATTTCAAAATGTATTTCAGGGGCAACAAATACATTTCTAATTTTACCACCCATACATAAAAATATATTTTCCCTGACCAAAATATAAAAGTTTGCATAAAATGTATAAAGTATAAAATTATAAGTATATTTTTGCAGTTGAAAACAAATATTTAACCTTTTCAAACCTACAAATAAATTCTGAAAACTTTAAAATGAGAACAACAAAAATTTGTGACCAAGCAGTTTTTATACCTTAAAAATGAATATGTATTGCTTGACATAGCATTCAGATTCAGACTAAATTAAATTAGGTTTGTGTTAGGAAAACAAAACAAAACAGGTAAGCTTCAAGGTAAGTTATTTAATCATTGCAATGACATGGTAAAGGGTCACAACAGACAACAACTCACTTCTTTACAGTCTTGGTCTAGTTTGCTTTTAGCACTTATCACAACTATCTTTTCAAATGCAGTGCAATGTTTCTCCCCTTTACCTCATCTAAAGGCTTAGTACATCAGTGGTCATATCCAAAAGAAAAAAACAAACAGAAGTAAAACATGATATCTCTCAATTTATACCATAAAATAATGCTCTTGGTAATCAGTTAAAACTATACTAACATACGCAACGCTGAAAAACAAGTTGGGGGAGGACTATGATACAGTTTTAGAAAGGAACATACATAATGCCCGATGCTGCCAGCTTCATCTCCCGCCAGTGACGTCATGTGCATTTGTGGCAGTGTCTCAGGAATCAAGACTCGAGAACCTCATATCATGCCTGAACAGTCATGAAGAGTCAAGTCGATCTGAGCTGGCTTAACAAGGAATTAACAAGTAACCAATCAATTGACTTGAAACAGCCAATTAAATAAACCAAAAATACCAGGATGGCAGTATCAATTCATTTCTTCCCATCCATACCTAACAACATCATGCCAAGTTTTGAGATCATACATTAAACAGTTTCTTTATAAACAAGGTGACAGCGTATGAGAAAGGCACCGCCTACTTTACGTTCAACAATTTCTTATAAAAGATGTATTGCATTTTTTTTTACACTTGAAATCTCTGGGCCAACCGTATATCCTTGGCTGCTATTGACAAGTCCCTCGACTGTGACTTAACTTTCATCTTTCTTCAGTTTTGTTTATAAAGAGAGTTTTCTTTGAGGCTTGTGGACTGCATATCACATGGGGGTCTAAATATTCAGGGGGTGATATCCAGACAGGTGACATTTAATAATACTGTATTTAATACCGGCTAAATCGCTCATCGCAAGTCAGGAAAGGCTTTAGCACATTACAACTATAAGACTAAATCATTTTTCAGTTTAAAAAGCAACAAAGCAAAGAAATGCAGATAAAGCAAGATTTCTTAGATTTTTGAGAGAGGGGGGGAAATGAAAAAGGGTCAGATGCCTTTTTCCTTTTCCATGATTGCCTCCACTACTATTCCGAGCAAAGCGATCTGCGGCGCGGTCCGGGAAGTGTGGAGTGTCGGGGTTGTGGGTTGAATCTTAGGAAAGACAGAGGGCTCTGTTCGCTCCCCCACATATCCTTTGTTGTCACTTTAAAATGATGTGATAGCCATCATTTGTTTCAGCTGCAAAATCATAAAAAAAGTTGAGGTTACAAAGCACAGGGTATTACAAATACGGTTAAACCGTAATACTCCCAAATAACTGGCATGCTCGTACCTTTCATTGTGTCCAGGACAAAACATATCTCATCTTGAAAGTTCTGAATCATCTATTTGAACAAGAATTTAAATGTCACATTAATGTAAATACTTTCCCATAACAAAAACAGTGCATAGTATAAGCAGGCGAATTTGGACGCAGCATATGTTTAAAGAATAGCTCACTGATAATGTTTATTCAATTAGGGTAATTAAAAACATTAAGAAACCTATACAAAAATGTATTGATTTGCGTAATTAAAGCACACAAAGAGCTCACCTCATCACTGACTAGCACATGGATACCAGTGGGCCCTTGTTTGAAGATTTGACTGATCTGGCGTGGAGAAATGCTGAAGAGCTGAGCCAACTTCTCTGTCAGCTCCACGGCTGTTAACTCCTCCAGATAGACAGCGTGATACACTAAACAGACAACAACGATTAAAGGAAAGAATGAGACACGGGGCAACAGATTATTACATTTAAAAATAATGCTGAAAAGGAAAGACAATCAAAACACAGGCTATCCAAGTATCATAAATGCTATCCGGAAATTTAAAGAACTTGACAACATGAAATCAATATTCATCCTTTTTCCTTTATAGATGTCCCTGCTTTTATTGTGCATGATGCATCAGTGCACTCTATTTTTAAAGAATAAAGGGTTTGTTTTAATCAATATGTAACAATTTTGCTTTTCGCTTGCTTTTTGACATAAGGCCGAGCAGTTGAAGAAAAACAACATTAACTCTTTCACCATCAGAGATTTTTTTTAAAAGTTGCCAGACAGCATTTTTTATGATTTTCACAATCGTGAAAGTCTTCTTTAAATATAAAAACATACAATATATCAAATGAAAGAACATACCCTCTGCTTTCAAATGAAAATATGGGTAGGTTTCTTGAAAAATACAAAATTTTGGACAAAAAGCTTAGATAATTGCATTTTTGTAAAGGACTTTTGTTAGAGATCATACAATGAGTTTTTACTGTTTTTGAATCACTGGATGCTTTAGTGTTTTATAAGTTGGGTAAGAGTGCCATCTAGTGTAAAAACGGAAATATGGATTGACGTAAAAACTCGTCATTGGCAGGGAAGTGTTTTCTCTTAATTGATGAGAAAACTTGTCAATGGTGAGGAAAGAGTTAAATAAAAAAACGCCACAGTTTTTCAATATATTACTATGTTCTTACCTCAACTTAGAAAAAATGAATACATACCTATCTTTTTTCAATGCGTGCACTCAATCTTTGTACAGCACATCCTGAATGTGTTAGCATTTAGCCTAGCCCCATTCATTCCTTAGGATCCAAACGGGGATGAATTTAGAAGCCACCAAACACTTCCATGTTTTCCCTATTTAAAGAGTAGTTACACCAGTAAGTATGGTGGCACAAAATAAACCGTGGCGCTTTTTTAAGCGTATAAAAAATGAGAACTATATTGTATGGAGGAACTTCGACCTCGGGCGCAGTAATATTGACAGAAGTTTGAGCGAGAGGGGGAGGATTTAGGAGTGATGTTACTGCGTGCCGAGGTCAAAGTGCTACAAACTAAGTGCTCTTCTGCCATACAATATAGTTCTCATTTTTGATCTGTTTAAAAAATCGACACGTTTTATTTTGTGCCACCATACTTACTTGTGTAACCACTCATGTAACAGTCTTTAAATAGGGAAAACATGGAAGTGTTTGGTGGCTTCTAAATTCATTCCTGTTTGGATCCTAAGGAATGAATGGGGCTAGGCTAAATGCTAACACATTCAAGACGCGGTGTACAAAGATTAAGTGCACGCATTGAAAAAAGATAGGTATGTATTAATTTGTCTAAGTTGAGGTAAGAATATAGTAAAATATTGAAAAACGGTGGTGTTTTCCTTTAAGAACTATCTCAACATTTTTCAAAAGATCATGTGAAGTAACAAGTTCATCAATTAAATGCTAATGGGTACAATTCCTGCCTGAAATTCATTTTCTCATTAATATGTCATGTTTTTGATGTTAATGCTTAATGTTAGACCTTTACGAAGAATTAGAGCCCTGCAAGCCCGTCGGGGCCCGACAGGCTAAGCCTATTTGGGCCGGGCTTGGGCCGTTTTGTTTTTACAAACCGGGCTTGGGTCGGGCTTATTTTAGCATCTCTCCTCTTTGTGTGTGTGTGTTTGCATGTGTAGCAGAGACAGCGCGCATCTGAGAGTGCGCGTCCGAGAGAGCGCGCATCAAAGAGCGCGCGCATCAGAGAGAGCTTAAAAGTGATTGATATTGGTCTCGGGTCAGGTCGGGTTCGGGCTGAAAAAATTGCAGGCATTGTCGGGCTGGGGTCGGGTAGGGCTTGAACACTACGGGCCATGGCCGGGTTAGGGCTGTAGTTTTTGGCCCGTGCAGGGCTCTACGAAGAATTCCTGTTATTCTGTTATGGTCAATGTATAAAAGTGTTGAAGGTATAAACACACACCGAAGAAAGTGCTGTTGGATCCATCTCCGTTCTCATGTTTCTGCTGCTGTTCACGAGCCTGCTGGGATTCCTGACACACGTAAATGGTAAGTCTGGGACGGACAACCCTATACAGGAACATACAAACACATATAGACAGATTCAATGGCAACAACATAAACAAACTGCTTTTGACTTGCAAAGAAACAATAAAACACAGTCCTTCTAGAGTAGATTATTTCTGATAACAAGCTAAATAAATTACCTATGTTCAAATCATAGCTGAAGCATCTCAACTACTACACCGCTTTTTTGTAATAGTGGATACTTTATGCACATACAAGAGAATATTGTATATAGCATTGAAAACCCTTACCGTCCTTTTAGTGCATTAAAAAGCCGAATGCCATCGGCAGGTCCACAGATCTGAATGACGTCTTCTCGGGTCAGTTTGAGCATGTCGGCCCCTGAAACCAGCCAAAGATGATCAATACACTTACATCACTGTATCATGTTATTTTATGCTATACAAAATGTCATATGAAATTACTAGGCCTATTACAATATATTAAAAAAATACATTACATTAAAATTCTGTATGAGATTGCTTTTAGATAGGAGCTAATGTGTCATCTTAATGATGTAAAGACACCGTATAGTTATTAGAATTTTAAATGTAAGAGCTGTATTCGATGTGATGCACATTCATACGTCCCCGATCGTCCCTTTACCCGAAAAGTTTGAGAAGAGACGGCAGAACGGTGAAAATCGGTTTCTATGGAGCCACTGCTGTGCTTCCTGTGGTGTTGCCGTGGGCAACAGGTTCTGTTTGTTTGGGGGCAAAGAGAAAGGACAAAAGAGGCTTTAGCACACTGACCATAAAGCGATCATCATTTGTCTCTTTTTCCATTTCCACACAGACACACCCCTTAAAATGACCTTGACATTTCCCTAATCGTCTGCCTATAGTTTGTTACCATTTTTAATAGGAATTAAAAAAAAACTTTTCATACCAACCAAGTTTTGCTCTTGGTGAAACACATTTCATTATCAACATAATCATATGAGCAAATAAATGCATGTACCTGGTTGCTTTCACTGTCTCTTGTAAGTAGATGGAACGACAACTGTAAGGCAGAACGTCTCTCAATTTTAAAATCTCAGATTTACCAAAACCTCCACAAAACCTTTAGTGTTATTGACGTGTGATGAGGAAGCATGGGCAGATAAGGGGACTTACATGAACAGAAACCTCAAAATGTGTTAAACTTGCTTTATAAATAATAAAACTTTACAACAGTACAATATTTGGGATCTTTAAACAAATGTTAGAGGTTAATTTGAAAAAAAAAGGAAGAAAATATTACAGACCAAAAGGGGGCAGAACCATTATAAATAATGTTTAGCCCCAAATTTAGCCAATTATTGCAATAACTTAAAAAAAACATATAAAAGGTTTGTAACAATGCATTCAAAATGTGTAAATGAGAAGCTCAGATGCAAAAGCCACTAAACGCCACCCCCACCAAAACATATATTGATATTAAACCCTCTCAGAACGTATTATATGTTCATCAAATACTTTCGCTTCAAATCAGATTAATTCAGAAATACTGCTTTGTAGGCAGAATCCATTAAGAGAAAACATGTGAGACGCACTTAGAGGTTTTTGCATCCGAACTCTTCATATATTCTAAATGTCACCCATATACACAACCATTCAAAAATTTAGACACACCTGAAAATTTCTGTTAATTATAAAGATACTTTGATCTAAAGGCTTACACTTAAATGCTTAAAAAGTAGTTTTGTAGACACTACAAATTGTTTTTATGTATGAATTTTGAATGTGTACATATAAACCTCTTAAGTTCAAAAAAGGAAAGATAGCGATAATCGAAGGAGACACAGGTAACAAGCACAAACACACATGGGAATTCCTTCAACACTAAAAAATGTCTGTCATCATGAGACAATGCCCACACCCTGCATCCGAAAATCGCATACTGTGAAAGTACGTACTGAATTCTAGACGGTTTCATCGGACGCACGTGATACACGTCTGGATCCGAACTTTACTTCCGGTTTCGTTTTTTTAATGGTCTGACTAGTTGCTAAACTGATATCTTGAACAAATTCCTCGTCGAAAATAACGAATGTTTTGGTCTCCTAGGTAATCTATGTGTTGTTTATTTGCTTGTTATATAAATAAACTACGTTTAAAGTACTTTGTTGTTATTTATTATAAGCAGAGTTTACCGGAAGTTACGTGCGGACCGCGACAGCCACTTGTTTATGTTGTTACTGCTGAAACCGTCTATAGGAACTACCTACTTAGCGACCGTTAAAACAGTACATTCGTCGGACGCCGTGAATGGTGACGTGATTACACGTCTGGTCCGAACTTTACTTCCAGTTTCTGTTTGTTAAATGGTCTGACTAGTTTCTGAAACTGAACTCTTACTTTGGGTTTACACCAGATGCGAGTTCAACAAATTTGCGCGAGTAGATTACATACAAAGTCAATGCAAAGACGCGATCAGACGCTTCCTCAACTCGAGTGAAAAATTCACATGACACAAAGTTAAATCACGCGAATAATCTAGAGTGAGTAACACGATGCCCCGCGTTTGGTGTGTACGTAGCATTACGATACGTTTACACAGGGCGTAAGCTTTAACGCTTCCCATTCACTTTTAATGATGAATTGAATTGTTTTAAATAACTGAATTGTGGATCCGTCAGCGACGCGTCACTGCCGTTGCTCGCGGCAGAAGTTAAACATTTCTCAACTTTTCAAGTGGCTACGCGTGCGTCAGCCAATCAGATCGCCTTATGCAAATATCCAAGGCAGAGCCAGCCAATTAGGTTTCTGGAAGACCGGAGCATGTGTAGCTTCAGAGAAGCCTTCCGTCGAGTGTTAACGCTTCTGTCCTGTGTGAATGTACCGTTAAACAAATACCTCATCGAAAATAACAAATGTTTTGGTTTCCTAGGAAATCTACCTGTTGTTTGTTTTGCTCATTATATAAATAAACTACACTAGTCAACATTTGAAGTGGATCAAAACTTTTCCTAAAAGTTGTCTTAAAGCCAATACCCAATACCCATTCTTGTCTTAGGACAACTTTGATGAACGTTTTTGATTCACTTCAAATGTTGACTACTATACTTTAAAAGGACTTTGTTGTTTTATTCTTATCAGAGTTTACCGGAAGTAACGTGTTGACCACGAAAGCCGTTGGTTTATGTTGTTACTGCTGAAATCGCCTATAGTATGAATATGAAATTCGGACATACTACATCCAGCATGTTGATACATCAAGTGACGTACATCGTCGTCATAACAACAAATGAGCCATTAATTTGGATGATGTTAAAGGGATAGTTCGGCCAAAAATGATATTAAACCCATGATTTACTCACCCCCAAGCTGTCCGAGTTGCATATGTTCATCGTTTTTCAGACAAACACATTTTCGGATATTTTAGAAAATGTTTTAGATCTTTCACTTGATTAAATGTAATGTTACGGGGTCCACGACCTTCAAGTCCAAAAAAGTGTGTCCATCCTTCACAAATTAAATCCAAACGGCTCCTTTATTAACGAAAATAAATACCTTCCGGTAGCGCCGCCATCTAAGTCGCGTCCACATTCAGGATGAGAGCTTACGCAGCCTACGGAGGCTACTCTGCTGCTGCTCTGTACCCCCGCCCTCCGAATTTGTCATACGTCACTAAGAAAAGTGCGTACACTACGCTAATACTCTCTCCTGAATACAGAGGAGTCTAAGATGGCGGCGCTACCAGAAGGTATTTATTTACGTTAATAAAGTTTTAAATATGGATATTTCTACAACAACACCGCGCGGATTACCCTCAGAAGACCTTTGTTTATCATCCTGGAGCCGTTTGGATTTAATTTGTGAAGGATGGACGCACTTTAAAATCATGGGTTTAATATCATTTTTGGCCAAACTATCCCTTTAAACAAGCACAATTTAACACCAAGGAACAGCTCTTTTCCTTATGTATTTACATTTGAATAAATGTTTTCCGACATTTTTTCTGATGTTGACTCTTCTTCTTGTTTGGTTGACTCCTCAACCAAATATTTGGTTAGTATTATACTTATTGGTTCTTCCCAACACCAAATAGCTGGAAGAAATCTAAAATGCAAGCCAAACCAAAGCTCGGGTTATAGGAGGTTAAAGATTTGATTACTTCGATACTATTGTAGACAGTACTAATAAGTATGTGTGTCCAAACTCTTGACTGGTACTGTGTATATATATATATATATATATAAACACACAACTGAATTCAACAAAGTACAAAACTACAAGCAACATATTCTCTGATGTATGAATGGACATGCACAAGTATCACAGCAACAAACCACAGCAGCTTACAGTTGCAGGAATGTGAGTGGAAATGAGGGTTTTTCTTATATTATTCATGTAAATGGATGCAAAGAAACTATGAATCATACACACACACACACACACAAAATGCTAAAGATCAGCTAACTGTTTCTATTCATTCATTCCCAACAGGTATAAAGTCAGTGGGGTTCAAAATAGTCTGAGTCCACAATACCCCCCCCCCAAAAAGAAAACCAAATGTTACCAAGATGCATCACTGGTATTTATATGAATGGGGAAATGGGAACAGTCAGTATGGCTGCTCTAGTCCCACCATTCATTAAAAAGAGCCAATCATCAACCGTTAAAGAATGACATCCTCTAGGGGAGGGACTTCTGAAAGGTCTTGCTTTTGCAAGATCTGGAGGCATTGCAAATATGGAGGTGCAGCAACTTCCTTAAATAGACTTGTGTAACACAAAGATAGAAAGCATGCTAATGTGCTAATATTTTTTATAAAAAACTAAATTAGTGGACTCAGACTTTTGAACACCACTGTATGTCAAACTTACTGTCATTCAAATCAAATCCCAAAGAAACAAAGATTTACTAATTTGCAGCAAATATTAAATATGTTGAAATGTTATTAAAAAAGGATGAGCACCAAACATACATGGGGATGAATGCATTTCATTCAAACAGCTGATCTAAAATCAGTTTTGCTTTTCTTATCTCCATGCACATATACTGCTATGGGTACTAGACCTACGACACAACTATTACAGTTTCATATTTATAACAAAATCCTATGAAACAATGAAAAAGGAAGGGGCTAAACGAACACTTACATCTGCTAATTGTGCAACAGGCTCCGGCTGATGATTGGGTGAACCATTTCTAAAAAGGGCGGGGATGAAAAGAACACAAATGAAAGCCAGAAAATGGTCACAAATGAAATGGTAGATCACGGAGATCTTAAAGAGATAGTTCACCCAAAAATTATTATATTTACTCACCATAAAGTTGTTACAAACCTGTATACATTTATTTGTTTTGCTGAACACAAAGGAAGATATTTCATAATGAAGCAGGAAACAGAAGCACCATTGACTTCCATAGTACGAAAGAAAAATATCATGAAAGTCAGTGGTGCTCTAAAACAGTTTGGTTAGAAACACTGCTCAAAATATCTGTGTTCAGCAAAACAATAAATGTATACACGTTTTTAAAAACTTGACAGTGAGTAAATGACAGAAAAATCATTTTTGGTAAACTATCCCTTTAATCATAGATGCTATAAAATCTCAAATCTATTTGCAATTTCTCTGTTTGTAAACATTACCTACCCTTCAATTACAGGAAAGCTGTTTTGGGAGCTGTTAAAACCTGGTGATGGGGAATTGTTGACGTATGTAATCTCAGGCCATGGAGAGCACTGTTTAAATAAACATACTTAATATTATTGCATATCAAAATCAGGTGATAGAGAAAACGGCACCAGAATTGCACAGTAATATCAGGATCTGTTCAATAATTGATTCCATGTGGACATACAGTCCTCCACAAATTTATTAGACCACCTGTCTTATTCACAAATGTGGACTCTTTCTATTTTAGAGAGTTCACAATTTTGAAAAGAAGTACTTTTTGTACCGAAGATGCACACCAGTATTATAGTTTGGTAAGATATACATGTAAAAACTACTTAACATCCTAATACAGGGTTTCCCACACCTTAGTTAACTTCAAATTCAAGGACCTTTCAAGGACTTTCCAGGTGCAATACCCTCAAATTCAAATACTAAATGTGTGGCACATTTCAAGTGAGAGCAAGGTTACATCGTGTTACCTTTTAAGATACATTGTTACAGTTCCCTTTCGAGGGAACTCGCGCTGCGTCACTGCGGTGATACTTTGGGGACGCCTCCAGGGGTAAGTGTGTTTGAATGTGTAAATCAAATTCAACCAATAGTGAGGCTTAACGACAAAGACAGTGTGACGCGGGAGCCAGGAAGTATATCGCTATCTGAAATATTGCCAAAGACGGTGTTACAGGGACGCAGGAAGTATGGCGGGGAGACGCAGCGTCTCATTCCCTTCTCAGGGAACAACAGTTACATACCTAACCCCAGACGTTTTCATGTGTCAAACACAACTATGCAAAAAAGCATTTTTGTATGAATCAACATTCGCATACAGAAGATATAAGCAGCATTTAAAGCTAACAGTTTAGCACGTGTGCTTAAAAAGTCTAGAATTTTTATGATATTATCCTACACTACACAGGGAATAATAGGGATTTGTTTCCTAGAAAACTTCTTGCATAAAATAGATTCAAGCACTTTCAATGACCTGTATCTATGTATGGATATTTTCAAAAACTTCCCCAGGGCCTTACATTTTTTTCCCAGATTCACAAACTTTCAAGGATTTCAAGGACCCGTGGGAACCCTGTAATATTACTTGGGGCTAGTCCCATACCTGTAAACATTGGGATTTGAAAATAAGGGAAATTTTACTGCCCTACGAGGTTACACATACAGTTGGATTAACCAATAAAGAAAAAAAATATTTTGTTAATCACAATAGTGTTCGTTAAGGGCAGCTATGGCACAAACCTTTCATGGGGCGGTGGTCTAATAAATTTGTTAAGCAGTGTACATTTAAACCCAAGGTTTAAAATCACATGTAAAAGGGTTTGAAACACACCTCAGTGAGAATGGTTGTCTCATATGAAGGTTGGTATTTCTCCTTTTCCTGTGGTGCCCGTTTTTCCATTTTTTCTCGGTCTGTCTTTTGTTTTCTGTCTGCTCCTTTAGGCTAAAAAAAACATCATTTTACTATTAATTAATTTCCAAAGAAACAATGTTTTAATAATACAGGCATCACATTGTAAATGCTTATCATCAGTAAAAACCTTGGCCCACCTTAAAGACTTTGATTTGGCAACTGGCGGAGTGGAGGTGTTCGGTGTATTCTCCAGCCTCGTTCTCCTTAAAAGTGTCAATCTGAATACGAAACGGCACTCCCTTTTCTCCTCCGTGCTTGCGCATAGTGAATTCTGTGCTTATACAGTGAACCTGAAACAAGCAGGGAAATATTAATATAATCCCAGACGTTGTGGTTACAGCTGGTACTGGGTATAAGACAGGACTTGGTGTATAATACTTTTTAAGGTATTGTTTGAGTGATTTAGTAGTATATACAGCGGGGAAAATAAGTATTTGACACATCAGCATTTTTATCAGTAAGGGGATTTCTAAGTGGGCTATTGACACAATTAGGACTAAAGCAGCTGATATCAATTAGTACTGATAGGGGGCCGAGTTTCTCTCTCAGTACTGATTTCAGGTGATCTCCTGGCTTTATATGCAGTTTCGCACCTTGTTCTCTTATTCAATAATTATTCCCTGTGTCATTTCATTTTATTTATTATGACTCAACTTGTATACTTAAATGTTCTGATTTCTTTGTATGAATTCAATATTTGACTAGATGGCTACATCTGGTTGAAATACTGTGTCAATAGCCCACTTAGAAATCCCCTTACTGATAAAAATGCTGATGTGTCAAATACTTATTTTTCCCCGGGGTATGTTTGACAAATCACTTTGCTGTTATTCCTTGCTTTTGTATTGGATAAAAGTGTCTGCTAAATTGTCTGTAAATGTATTTGGTCTATATTCTAGTTTATATATATATATGCCTTAATACCACTAATAACATAATAGATCAGTATAATGAAGGAGAGATAGAGAAAGTGCACGTTTGATATTTTATTAGGAACTGTTATGTCACAAAATTTTGTTTCGGACAAATGCACACACTAGGTAAAAAGATAAAAAATAACTTCCTAGTGTGATGGTGTGATTTACTAGAAGTGAAAAAGTAATGTCTGGGAAAGTTGGTTCATGATACCTGAATAAACACAGAGGTCCTCTTTGAGGGGTCCCAAAGGAATTCCACTGTGTTTAGTTGTGTAGGGTTTGCCCTGGGATCGACCACTCCCACGGACATCGGGATATCTGGGAAGAATTTCCAAGCAAGCTTGTTATTCATCTGTTGCAACTTTGTTGTGTCTGCTAGAATTTTCTCCCATCCGAGAATCATATAACACTGCCACGTGATTTAAATAATCCGACTTTCCACTCTTCAATAGGCAGTAAATTACAGTATTTACCTAAATCAAGGATTCGATCTCCCGGTCTGTTCCAACGCCAGCCCTCCAGCTGCTGATGTTCGGTGTACTGCAGGCGGCGGTCGTGAAACACGACACGGATGATGCTCTGCAGGCCACAGAAACA
Source organism: Paramisgurnus dabryanus (assembly GCF_030506205.2). NCBI lineage: Eukaryota > Metazoa > Chordata > Actinopteri > Cypriniformes > Cobitidae > Paramisgurnus > Paramisgurnus dabryanus. The sequence continues at coordinate 1,376,662 of NC_133357.1, forward strand.
CAAGTGACTCATCACCAGGTCCATTTCATGTATAATGCAATGACAGGCAGTTTACCCAAACGTAGATTAAGAGGGCCACTTAAAGGATTTTGAACGGCTAAAGTGACTCAGACTTGATGTCGAAATAATCCTGCATGTGGGAAGCGTGAATTATAAAGAATAAACCCATGGTCAGCAGCAAGAACAGACAGCAAAGTCTCACCTTCACCATTTTACCATTGATCTCAGGAAGTTCACTCAATTTACGATTGTCCAGCATTCGAATCTCATAAGACTGTCCTGCAGACAAAAATAGCAGAATGTTAAGTTTTCAAACCATTTTTTAAAATCTAGTTCATGTTAATTTCTGCATTTACTAATACATTTTTAAAATCAAATAGTAACTGTTAAAGGCGGGGGGCATGATTTTTGAAAAACGCTTTGGAAGAGGGAGTCGGGCCAAGTACCAAAACACACTTGTATCCAATCAGCAGTAAGGAGCGTGTTTACTAACAGACATCGTTGCCTGGGTGTCATATGTGCGTGGAGGGTCATTAAAAGAAGGTCCAGATTCAATAAGGATGGGGCGTGTTTGTTTAGGTGATTTCAAATTTAAACATTGGCTTTCAGAGATCGCCTTTAAGTAAGCGATAATGTATATGGAGCCAGTTGTTATTGCAGAAATAATCCCCGACAGTCTGATCTCTGGGGTCTTGAATCACACTTAAGGGGCTTATTTCGTGATAACAACAGGATGGGCTCTCTGTACATTATCAGAACAGATCTGTACTGAGATTAGCATCATAATGGACGAGGATTCTACAGCAAAAACATCATTATCAAAGTGAAGTGATGTTGTTTCCGTCAGCGTGAACAGACCTTGATTGAGGTAGGTGAGCGTCTCATCATGCAGTTTAACGGCAGGAGATGTGGCGGCACAAAGCACGTACTGAAAGGGAAGAATCTTATTGTCGCTTTCTGGAGGTAAATTAGACTCCTCCTGCTTAAAGATGGGTAGAGCCAGCACATCACTACAAAAACAAAGAGAAACAAAAGGATTTGAACATTTTAATGGTCTTGTTTAGCATTTTCTACATGAATATAATGTTTGCAGCAAAGTTTTTTTTGTGCGAGATAACATGCAACAATTAAACAGACACAATATGTACATTTTGAAGTTCACGGAGTACATTTCTAACGCTACTCAAACATCTAACAACTCATTACGCAGATGGCAGGAACATGTGGTTTATAACAGGCAGCTATTTTGTTACCTGGAGACCAACTGAAGGTGCTAAGCATCGTTAATCCGTCTGCCTCTCAACGTTAAAATTCATAAATATTTAAACCAAACCATTTTAAGGAATTTTATAAACTAGCAAATTAGGGCAATTTTATAGGTCACATTACCAAAACTTGAGGTACGCCTCTGTGGTACCCAAACACCCATATCTGATATCAAACCCTATAACAGCCCATTCAGCCCACACACACACAGATCTCTGCTTCTAAAAATGGTTGCTTTCTTTATGTACAAAATCAATGCAAGACAATGTAAAGATGAGCATGTGTATCTATGCAAGGTCAAATAGTGCCCAAACATTTAAAATGCCATGGAGTGACAACATAGTCTGGCCAGCCAAATAAAATAAATATTTTTAATAAGATAAAAACAGTGGTTCCCATCATCAGTCATGCATGGTTTATATATAACATGCATCATTTGTCAAACCCCACTATACTTTACTAATAATTTGACATCATTTAAAAGCAGACTCACCTCATGCTGTAAGCTCCAGCTCCAAGTTCTTGCCCGATTCCTGACAGACTGGCATCAAAATCCTGGACCAGACCAGACTCGATCACCTCATCGGCAAGGGGTAGTTTCAGAGCCCAAGCCATGGCTTTCCACCTCAATATTAAGTGAATTTATGGGAAAACTAATTCACTTGCAGTGTCCCTTTTTGGTTTATGGGTGATCACAGACACCTGTCTGAAAATAAAATACAAGCTCGTTTAAATTTGAACCCCAGTATTCAGTTAAAGCATGTATTTAAAGTATTAACTACTGTGAAATAAAGATTTAAAAAAATATATAATACAGATAAATCCACAAATGACATTCAGAAAGTGCAGATACTTCAACATTATGATCATGTATGCGTTGGTCACACTGTGTAAGTAAAGCATGGAGAAAACTTTCAAATAAAGCATATCGCTATATTTAAACAGAGACTTCATGAATGCACGTGTTATTTGACCACAAACGACATAATAAAATTAGTAATTACCCCTGACAGAGGTCAGATAGAAAATGTGGTAAAGCTCATCGTTTCACGCCATTTTTTCACGTCGTCCTCCTTACGGCAAACAACTTCGTTTTGATGCAGAAAGACAGACTGATTTCACTAACGGCTCGCGGCTACGCAGTGACAATGCGGCAAATATCTAAAGAAAATGACTTAGGTGTAGAGGTGATAAAAAACGAGTAAATAACGTCGTAAGTGTGCTATTACATGTTTGTTTATCTCTTCTATAATGTAGAAATCGCCGTACTATCCTCAGTGTTCTTCATTACTAACGACCAAAGCGGTGACGGCTCACCGGCGCCATCTATCGGCGTGGAGCAGGGCAAAGTTACCATGACAACCGCAGGATGTCCTCTAAAATATATATTTTATTATTATTATTATTATTATTATGAACAACAATTACTGATCTAAATGGGGAAGTTTCATGTACACAAAATGAAATGGTCTGGTAGTAAACCCAATTTCTTCCATTTTATCAACGAATTTAAGCAATATTGTAATGTAGTAAACAAATGTAAAAATTTAAAAGCTTTAAGGGCTTCTTATATTATCTGCAAATTTGATATAGACTAGATATCTGCACTCATATGGGGGGTTGTTTTTTTGTTTGTTTGTTTTCTCTGGCTATCTTTATGTTATTGTTTTTAGTTTGGATTATATTAATCATTTACATATGTACACTGACAACATTGTACAATGCATTGTTGTAACTCTCTTGTTGTCATATATGTATGTATATGTATATATGTTTATATGCAATAACATATTTTTTTTAAATAAGACGTCAAATATATATATATATATATATATTTATTTATTTATTTATTTATTTATTTATTTATTTATTTATTTATTATTATTATTATAAACAAATGTACATTTATACATGGCATGCAGTCCTCTAAAATATTGTTATCATATAAAGTTTGAGGAATATAAGTGGAAATTCAAACTTTTGTAACCTTGCATTAACGCAATATATAATTAATTAATTAATGTATTAAATAAATAAATTTAAAACAAATAGAAACGCCTTTAAATATTATGGAGCATCAGCTGTTTTGTTGACGTTTACTATTAAAACCATTACAAAGTTTACATCAGTTAGCATCCCACCAATACAAGCCAACATATTCCGTTTTCATTAAAAACCAATATAATTTCAATCTGTGATGATTTCATTTTTTTTTGATGTTGTTGTTTTTTATGACAGTCCAAGCTAACAATTTTTAATAATAATAATAATAATAATAATAATAATAATAATAATAATAATAATAATAATAATAATAATGTTGGTTCCCAAAACGCTCCCCTAACGTTAGTTTTTTGGTTTCCATAACGTTATTTATCAAGGTTTGTTTTTGTTAGCAAGGAAAGTTTTCTTTACATAAATAGAATGTTATTTTTAGGTTAGTTTAACGTTCCCCTAACTTTAGAATAACGTTCTCATAACGTTAGGGGAAACGTTATTTTTAGGTTGGTTTAACATTCCCCTAACGTTAGAATAATGTTCCTAAAACGTTAGGGAAACGTTAAACTAACATAAAAATAACGTTATATTTATGTAAAGAAAACTTTCCTGGCTAACAAAATACAAACCTTGGCAAAAAACATTCTGGAAAGCCAAAAACTAATGTTAGAGGAACGTTCTGTGTTTGCTGGGGTTCTATATATATATGTGTATATATATATATATATATATATATATATATAAACAATAAAACCATTACAGAAAATTCTTATGGTTTTATTGGGAATTTTATTGGTTCTAATGAAATATGGCCCAAAACACACTACAGTGTAGTGGTTTTAATGGTAAAAGCTAATGGTTCCTATTGGTATTTTAATGGAAACCATTAGAATTTTCTGTAATGGTTTTATTGTTTTTTTTTCAGTAGAGCTCGGTATCAAGTATGAACGTACAACCGTTTCTCAAAACAACACAAGTGAAACATGGAAAATCCATAGGAAATTGTCCTATTGGTTGCTACATTTCACCCTTACCCAACCATTATTTTTAGGTTTAGTCGTTTAAAATAAACTTGATTTGTGTACTGTGAACAGTCAGAAATCTGTGATCTGAGAAAAAAGTCATTACTTGCTTACTTGGTACAGTATTTTATTATTTGCAAAGATACTTACTATGACAGACCTTAATCAAGACTTAAAAACCATACACTACATAATCTGTGTTTAGTGTTAATTTATTCAAATAACAAGTTAATACCAAACATTACAATTGATACAAAATAAATATAGTTAATGGAATACCGCATTTATAATCTGTAAATGCAATTGTTAGGGCATCGTTTAAAAATGTATTCGCTCAAAATGTTTTTGATCCGTGTTTATAGTCTTAAAAACATTGTGTTTCATTACACCGTTCCTTCTTCACAACATTATATTGTGAATTTTCTGGTACTGTACCAATCAAGATAAGAATACATAAGATAAATACTGAAGGTCCATAAGAACAATATAGCTTTATGTTTAGAACATAGTCCAGCGTGTTGATGCACATTTGTTTGTTTCCCATCACATATTTTGTGTTCAAAAGGTTCATATAAACCAAATATTTTTTGCACAATTGTTAGTCACAATCTTTTAAAGTTCTACCTTTTATAAATCAGAGTGCAATCCAAATGCATTAAGCTAATTATAAATTGCAATGTTTGATAATATCCTTTAACATTTGTCATGTTAAATATGTCTCTGATCAACAATAAACTAAATGTCAGGTTTCTTAAGTGCCCCATATAAGCATTGATTTAAATCTTCTCTTTAATAGCACCACCTGATGTTAAAGTTAGTGTTTAACTAGCTATGACAAAATAAAAAATAAAACTTCCATAAAATCCATAGGACATCTACAACATCAGTTACTGTAATCTTCAATACACTTTAAATTTAATATTTAAATCAAAAGTCAGACCACAATGGAAATTATACAAGGACCTAAATGAATGGGTGAACATGACAGTCCAAACTTAACACAGAAGATTTAACCATTTAAAAGCAGGTCATGCTGTCTGATTCAGAGTACTATGATTGTCCAGTATGAAGTTCAACCGAACCACAACTACTGTATACACACACTGAGGGATCAATGATCTCATGGGAACCGAACAGAACCGACCTAAAAATTACAAAATACCAGTTTGTTTTAGGTAAATGTATTACATATTTATGTACAGCCAAACTATATGAACACAAGAAATGGAAATGTCAGTAAAACTTAAAAAAAAATCAGTTACAACCCATATAGCTGCTATTGCTACAGCGAAAGCAAATTCGTCAAAGTAACCACAGTTTTGTTTCTGCGAAATTTGCTTCTACGAGAATGCGTTGCACGTTTCTTGTTTGTGTATGAACGAATGCTTATTTTCATTGATAAAAGCAGCAACATCTTCGATACTTGACATAGTCCAAAGGCCATTTTAGCATCTTGATATTATGGTGGCACACCAAAGGTCACTCTGCATGCAGCACAACAGAAGGAAAAAAGTGAAAATAAAGTACTGTGTGTCTGAGTGGTTTCAAGAGTCGCTGGGCGAAATTTGAAAATCAGCCATTTCTGTCATTTTGCAACGAGCACCCAAAATCCAAGCATTTAGTGTACACCAAACCTTCCTAGTGGGCTTGAAACACATTGATCTTGCTGGTGTTTTTTAGAGTCTGCCGACGATTACAGAACCAAACCCTGACCACCTCTCGATCGTAATTCAGCTCCTTGGCGATCTCTGTGATTTCCTGGCCGGTCGGAAGGGAGTTTTTCTCAAAGTAAGTGTTGAGGACCTCGATGGCCTGGGGTGTGAAGCTGGTTCTTCGCTTGCGTTTCTTGGATGGTTCCCCGCCGACAAACTCCATCAGGTTCTGCTGACCCTTCTGATTCCAGAGCTCAGCTTCAGCCAGCCAGCGCTCCAGTACGGGTTTCAACTTCTGGGCACTTTTTGGAGTGATGTCCAGCTTCTCAAACCTTTAAATAAAAGGATAAAGAATTTGAAAGTCCAATACATTAAAGGGGAAAATGCATGCAGCAGAGGTCTGTTTTCCCACAGGAACGTTTGGTTTGTTTTAATGTCAAACTTAAGCAAGCAGGAGTGGCAGTCTGAGTCAACATGCTATACTGTATTTCTCATTGCTACTAGGGCTGTCACAATAATTAAATAATCGTCTCATCGCGATTGTTTGACCTCGTCGCGATGATTTCAGATCACCGCAATGATTGCACATCTCTCTAAAAAACACAAGGGGGAGCTGCAGGAATTGATTTTTTTTTCAGCCACTACAGACATGTGGTCCAGTACTAATATGACCTTAGCAGGATTGGCTACTATTTCGGCCTGTTCTGGTATAGTTTATTTTGATTGCATTTTAATTTTCAGGTATTTTTTAGAAACTTTATTGTGTTTATTTCTTGTGAAGAATTTTCAGTTTTGGAAAGATATATTAATTAAATAATAACTTTTAAATGTGTGTTTTGGGTATTAAAATTTACAGCCAGGTAAACCTTGCAAAATATTTAATTTAAATAATCACAACGTGTGAACTTATTTAATGAACAAACAAAAATGTATGAGAATTAAATGTCAATAAAATAATACAGACAATCAATCATAATAATCCTCAAAGCAAAAAAAATAAATAAATAAATAATCGTCATAATCGCCATAATTTATTAGGCAATTAACCGTTAGCCAAATTGCATAATCGTGACAGAGCCCTAATTGCTACTTATATTTTTTAAATAATATGTTCAACAATAAAGTTAAACACGTTTCTGCAAATCAATTTTAACTATTTAAACGAAAAAAATTAATATTTTTTTAATATTTTATAGATATATCGGCTCAACCAACGTTTTAATTGTACACAACATACAGACACGACGGTCGGAGTTCGCCCCCTAGTGACAGTCGTAATGAAATTTTAGTTTAATCGTTAATCTGTGTCAAGGCATTTATACTTATTAATTTACTTTATTAAGTAATCAATAGTTTTTAAAGGATTCAAGTGATACTGTTAAAGTTAAACAAAAAAATTATTAATAATTTTCACCTTGCACAGTGTTTTTATTGGAACACACTGAAATACGTTACTTCTGGTCACAGTCACACGGTTTAGTTGCACATAGGGTGGCCATTCGTGCTAGTTCCGCCGGACACGTCCTGAACATGTTTTCGGGTTCGTTCTCCAGAAGTCGCGTTGGTCGACCGCATACGTCATCAAAGTTTAATATTTCGGGTTTGATTTCAGAAAAGCAACTGTTACATTTCAAGGTAAGAATGAAACTACAATGATTGTATGTCTTAAAAGAAATAAATCTTAATTTTCTAATGTATTTTAACTGAAACGTGAGAACCTCGATGACGTAAGCGGTCGAGCAACGCGACTTCCGGAGAAAAAACCCAAAAACATGTTCGCAACGTGTCCGGCGGAACTGGCACGAATGGCCACCCTAGTTACACAAGTTTATTTTTTTATGCATCCAACGCTCAAATCGGATCCGATATTTACGCACCCTCAGGCGGTTGGCATCCCATGCAGGTATAAGTAACCACCTGATTTTAAATCAGACAAAGATGACCAGCAACTTGGCCCGCAGGCCGCTAGTTGACTAGCCCTGCCTTATGGACTCGTAGACTAAGCAAGTACGTGCAATTTAAGGCCACGAGACCAAACTAAAGTCCACATGCCATTTGGGACAAGACCTAAGATGTTTACATAAGTTTTAAACTTGTGGTGTCACCTCTTTAGACCTATTTTAACTGCTTATTGCAACCCCTGTAGGCCAGGAGAGGTATTACCTTTGTATGCCTTTGAGTCAAATAAAATCTGCTTTGCGAGGTTGTGAATTTGACTGTGTGGTAAGTTGGCATACATGTAAAAAAATTAACTACCAGCTCGCCTCATTCCATATTAAATTTACCTTTAAGAAAATAACATGAATTTGAATATGTATACAAATTATACATGCTTTGAGCATTTGACATAAATTATGCTTAATGATCAAAAACTAGTCTATGAAAAAGTCTTGGTTGTCACTAATTACTCGTTTATATGACATTGAAAAGAATAAACTAGCATTGTGATAACAAAAAAATAAATGAAAGTGACTTAAATTTAGCAAGAGCTCTATAACACTTGCAGAGAGTAAAATAGCAAAATCAGTCACTAATGACAAAGAAGTAAGATAGAGACCGATATAGTGAAGACAGATGTTAAATTCACCTGCAGATAGCTGACTGACTGTAGGCCGGTCCTTCTGTAGCAGTCAGAGCCTGACCCACTTGAGTCTGTGTAAGACCAAGAGATAGCCGTCGAATTTTGAAATTCTTGGCAAACTCGCGGATCTCTTCCAGATTAATGGCCTCTTCTTCATTCACAGACTGTGGCTCTAATCGAAGCAAAATAAAATATTTTTAAGTACTTTTAGCTGAGCTCAAGATCAGATCCAATAACAATTTTTGGGTGAACTTCCTGTTGAACACTTAAAGGATTACTCCACTTTTATAAAAAATCCTGATATTTACTCACCCCCATGTCATCCAACCTGTTTATATATTTCTTTGTTAAGTCAATTATTTTACGAAAACATTCCAGGATTTTTCTCCATATAGTGGACCTTAAAGGGATAGTTCGGCCAAAAATGATATTAAACCCATGATTTACTCACCCCCAAGCTGTTCGAGTTGCATATGTCCATCATTTTTCAGACAAACACATTTTCGGATATTTTAGAAAATGTTTTAGATCTTTCAGTTGATTAAATGTAATGTTACGGGGTCCACGACCTTCAAGTCCAAAAAAAGTGCGTCCATCCTTCACAAATTAAATCCAAACGGCTCCAGGATGATAAACAAAGGTCTTCTGAGGGTAATCCGTGCGGTGTTGTTGTAGAAATATCCATATTTAAAACTTTATTAACGAAAATAAATACCTTCCGGTGCGCCGCCATCTTAGACTCCTCTGTATTCAGGAGAGAGTATTAGCGTAGTGTACGCACTTTTCTTAGTGACGTATGACAAATTCGGAGGGCGGCAGCAGCAGAGTAACCTCCGTAGGCTGCGTAAGCTCTCATCCTGAATGCGGACGCGACTAAGATGGCGGCGCTACCGGAATTTTCGCTACCTATTTTCGTTAATAAAGTTTTAAATATGGATATTTCTACAACAACACCGCGCGGATTACCTTCAGAAGACCTTTGTTTATCATCCTGGAGCCGTTTGGATTTAATTTGTGAAGGATGGATGCACTTTTTTTGGACTTGAAGGTCGTGGACCCCGTAACATTACATTTAATCAACTGAAAGATCTAAAACATTTTCTAAAATATCCGAAAATGTGTTTGTCTGAAAAAAGATGGAAATATGCAACTCGGACAGCTTGGGGGTGAGTAAATCATGGGTTTAATATCATTTTTGGCCGAACTATCCTTTTAACAATTTTAATACAACTTCAAAGGGCTCTTAACAATCCCATTCGAGGCAAAAGGGTCGTATCTAGTGAAACAATTGTCATTTTCGCAAAAAAAAAAAAAAAGAGTACTTTTAAAGGAAAACACCACCGTTTTCAATATTTTACTATGTTCTTACCTCAACTTAGACAAATTAATACATTTAATCTTTGTACAGGGCGTTGTGAATGTGTTAGCATTTAGCCTAGCCCCATTCCTCATTCCTTAGGATCCAAACAGGGATGAATTTAGAAGCCACCAAACACTTCCATGGTTTTCCTATTTAAAGACTGTTACATGAGTAGTTAGTTACACGAGTAAGTATGGTGGCACAAAATAAAATGTGCCGATTTTTTAAAGGTGGAAAAGAGGATGTTTGTTTTATACATTTTTGCAATATTACTTGAAACTGTCTTTACTAAATGATAAAAGACTATTTATTAGGTGCACTGAAAGTAATAATATTAATATATGTCATCTGTGCACAAGATAAGGCCTTAAAAACATCAGCCAATTGCTCTTGCGGTCATCGCAATCATCATTGGCCCTCTGGCTTGTCAATCACTGCCATTACGATCCTTGTGAGATACGTGCGCGCTCCAGTAACTGCGCATGAAACTCCGTCTTAAGTTTCGGTTTGTTTTCATTGTCGATCCTGCTTTCCTCCTCGAATTTGCACCATGGAAGAGAAAAAACCCGAAGTAGGACGCAAAAGAAAGACTTTTTTAAAGCCGCTGGTAATAGGAGAAAATTGTCAGTAGAACGTAACTTAATGTAACCAGAGTCGTTAATGAAGAAACATTTCGACGCTGGAGAGCAATGAATGAACAGAGAGGTGTCAAGACAGACGCGCAGTTCGCAAAAAATCTTCTCAACAGGTAACAGTGATTATTCTTTCTTTGTGGATGTAATTATTGTTGTACTGTTATTCAGGTATATTGACGTTGTTATTGTACTGTAGTTGTAAGGCAGTGACCAGTCTGCTACATGCTAGTTGAAATGGGAGTAAGTTAGCGTCGACTGATCTAACGTTTTAACGTCTTATGTGTTTATTATCATATTATTTCACACAATGAATTCACTGACGCGACACAGCATATGCCTGTGGCAAACAAACACTCGTTCGTGCACGAGTTTAGGAAGGCGTTCCCTAGAAATGAGCTGTGAAGGCGGGAGGCTGTTCTTACGCATGCGCTCATTTAAAAAACTCAGTAACCGTTTTTGGATTCTCGGTCGGCGAAAAACATCCTCTTTTGCGCCTGTAAGCAGATGTAAAATGAGAACTATATTGTATGGTGGAAGAGCACTTAATTTGCAGCACTTCGACCTCGGGCAGAGTACCATCATCACTCCTGACTACTCCCCCTCTCGCTCAACCTTCTGTCAATATTACTGCGCCAGAGGTCGAAATGGTGCAAACTAGGTGAAAATGACGATCGTTTTCCTAGATAAGACCCTTATTCCCCGGTTGGGATCGTTGAGGGCCCTTTGAAGCTGCATTGAAACTGCAAACTGTTGAGGTCCACCAAAGTCCACTATATGGAGAAAAATTCTGGAATATTTTACTCAAAAAACGTAATTTCTTCTTGACTGAACAAAGAAAGACATAAATATCTTGGATGACATGGGGGTGAGAAAATTATCAGATTTTTTTTATGAAAGTGGAATCGAAACAAATCGAAAGATCTAAATATAAACCTACTATTGACAAGTTGGCCAACAGTCGGCATGTCTCCACAGGCGATGACACCAGCAGAGGTGAGAGCTGTGACTACTTTACCCGCTGTGGGCTGAGGAGCAATGATCACTTTAGACTGAGCAACTTTCCCAACGGGACCCTACAGAACCAAAACACAGAAAATTAACAGATCGGAGTACAATGTTTAAAAAACAATATCACTCACACCTAATGCTAAGGTATCTTGACACAACAGTACCTGCGTAGTAGTCTTGGTGAGCGTTAGGGGCACAGCAGCTTTGGGGAGGACAGATGCAGCGGACTGGGTAGTGACCGCTGGGCCGTTCCCTATTGTAGCAATGATCTGACCCTGGGCGTTGAGGAGCAGCTGTGGGGTTACGGTCTGGACCTGCAGGCCTTGAGTGGGTAATGTAGAAGCAGCTCCAGCCAGTGAGGCAGGATTGACCAGAAGAGGTAGCGTTCCAATCACCTACAGACAGATACTGATGAATCTTAATACCAGGTCTAAACAGGGCCAAGGTGTCGATTTTTATAAGTATGTGTGTTCACTGAGTTTAAACCCATGACCTTTTGCCCTGCTAAAGCAATGCTCTACCACTGCGCTACAGAATACAGGATTAGTTCCAACCCTAAATAATCACTCCTGTCTCTATAAATAAAGAAATCATGTAAGTCCTGGTTAACTTTGTTTAGTCATGTTCATGTTAAATTAAAACTATGTTAAAAAAACTAAAATTAGCACTGTCTGTATACAAGGCACATCTGAATGTATATATGGATGTAGCTGATCGTATTTTGCTACTGACCTGACCCTGTGCATTGGTAATAATTTGGCCTGTAAGTCCTGCAACGTTATGCATGGCATTTGTGAAAATGGGAGTCGTAGTAAGAGAACTGATGAACTGAGGCTGCGCGCCCAGAGACGCAGCACTTATCTGAAAAACAAACAAGACGAATGTACCCAAAATTCATTAACCTTTACATTTCTGTTGCAAACCACCCAATCACAGGTTGCCTACTCACAATAGCAGGGTTTATGGACAGGCCTGCAGTCTGAAGCGTTGCGACCGAAACACTGGGTTCTGATGGCTTCTGCACAGCAGACGCAGCCGTGGATGATACCGTCTGCGCTGGCTGCATGGCCGCGTGCACAGGCTGTAGAGTGGACACCTGGGGTTGCAGGACGGCCTGTGTGGGGTTCAAAACAGTAGCGGCTGGGAGGAGACACACAAAGGGTGAACATAAACCACCAACTCCAGTGACACCAGCCATATACCTGATCAGTAAAACTGCTTTTTCACTTAAATGAAGATAATAATATGCGGCTCTATCTCCATGCATCTTAAAATTCATCTTATGCCATCAAAATAATTGTACATTACATTTAAGCATTTGGAAAGTGCTTATCCAAAGTACCACATTTCATCAGTACGCGTGGCTAACGCAATGCTCTACCAGTTGAGCTACATAAATGCAATACTTAACAACAACACTGTATTGAAATGCGAGCTTAGTTCATACCTTGCAGCCCAGCGAATGGCAGCTTCAGCAGTCCTCCAGCAGGACTGGCAGCAGCGAGGCCAGGAAGAGTGGCCACAGTAGCGGTGGGTAAGGTGATGACTGCCAGACCACCCTGACCTCCAACAGATCCGGCCATGCTCAGAGGAATGAGAAATGGCTGACCCAGAGAACTCTGCTGGGCCAGCATACCAGTCATCAGAGAGGCCAAACCATCCTGCGTCAGAACCTGGCAGGAAAACAGAACGTATGATAAATTTGTGTGTAGGGTTGCAAAGGGAAACTTTCAATGGGAACTAAAAGGGAAAAAATTTCATTTTCAGTTTCCCCTTGAGTTAAACATTTGAGTTTTACCGTTTTGGAATCCATTCAGCTGATCTCTGGGTCTGGCGGTACCACTTTTAGCATAGCTTAGCATAATCCATTGAATCTGATTAGACCATTAGCATCACGCTAAAAAATAACCAAAGAGTTTCGATATTTTTCCCGTTTAAAACTTGACTCTTCTGTAGTTACATCGTGTACTAAAACCGACGGAAAGTTGTGATTTTCTAGGCAGATATGGGTAGGAACTATACTCTCATTCTGGCGTAATAATCAAGGACTTTGCTGCCGTAACACGGCTCCAGCAGGAGCAATGATATTACGCAGTGACCGAAAATAGTCCCCTTGGTAACTTTCAATAACTGGGGACTATTTTCGGCTGCTGCGTAATATCATTGCATCGTAATATCACTGTTTGGTTATTTTTTTGCGATGCTAATGGACTAATCAGATTCTATGGATTGTGCTGTGCTATGCTAAAAGTGGTAGCGCCAGATGGGGAGATCAGCTGAATGGATTCCAAAACTGTAAAAATTAAATGTTTAACTTTAGGGGAGCTGGAAAATGAGCATATTTTCAAAAAGAGTGGAGTGTCCCTTTAAGACAAGAAAATGGTGTTTACCTGCGGGCAGGCCTGAACCGTAATAGGTACACTGGTCTGTGGCTGGGACACACTGATGGACGCTTTAGGGGTTACAGTCAGGGCTGCAGGTGCTGAGACATCCACACTTACTGCAAGCAAAATGAAGCAAAACCTCTATTATTCATCTGCTGTTAGCTACATAAAAATCTGGCTATTCTGACATGATTTTGTATGCATAGACAACATAATGAATGGTGTGTTCTCCTCAAAACCTTGCATTTATTTCAATTAGGACTCTTTCGAAATAGCTGTGGGTTGCTATGATACAGAGCTAACGCTGCTATTTATATCATTTATTGATCGGTCTCATAATTCTCTTACCGGTTGTGGTTACTGGACTTTCCAATGGAACCTCCTCAACTGCATCCAGGGTCTGACCGCCCACCTCCTCACCCCCCGACTCCGCCTTCCCATCAGTTCCTGAGGAGGACAGGACCGTATCCACCTCCACCTCCAGCACACGGATGGTCTCCTGACCTGACATGACGATGACCTGAAGGGTATAACAGTATGTCATGGTCTCTTCTATGTGGTGATGAGAAACAGTGTTGAGAAGATGAGCATGGGCCATGGTCTGTTATGGATGAGTTTACACCAGTTTGTGTGTATTCTGATCTCATAGCTATTGTACTTTAGAATGTTCAACAAGTTAACGCTTATGAAATTGATGCTAGGGCTGAGCAATATCTAATATTTGTAATAAATATGAAATATCAACTTAGGCAACATTATAATTTTTCCTATCAAGTTTCACGAGTAGGAGTGCACCCAATGTTCAGCAACCAAAACTTTTCAGCCGGTTTGTTTTTTGGCCGCGAGGACCGGTGTTGTAATGCCACCAGGTTGAATGTTGCTGTCCCTAGGCTGTCTGCACTCACAGCAGCCCCACTCGCGTAATTCGCCTAAAATATATGTCCCTACTGCTTTATGCCCAAAATAAATTGTGTTCCGAACACTTAAAGGAAGAATTCTCCATTATATATCTAAAATGCTTGGAAAACGTACATTTAAAATAAACTTGAGTGCAACTTGATGCGGCCACTAAAAGTAAAATGATCTACAAATCATAATTATTAGAAATCTAAGTCATAGATGTAACAAAAAGTAAAAGTTTATTGGAAAAAATCCATTATATATTTGTTCTTTTTTGACACAAAGTATGCTTATGCTTATGATCTTAGTTATAAAAAATATAAAATAATGATTTGAAAAATAAAATAAGAACAGTTTTTGCTGACTTATATTGGCTATACTGAGGATTTAATTATATTATTTTAATATAGTCAGTCATCAACTAAAGTGGGAGGGTCTACCGGGGTGTACACACCAAACGCGCAAACGATTTGCGTGAGTAGATTACATACAAAGTCAATGCAAAGACACAAATAGACATGAACTCGTGCGGGGCAATGCAAATTCCTGAACTTCAGCCAGCTCCTTGTTTCCTGTCTGCCATTATTGGACAAACTGATTAATCCAGGTGTGTCTGATTATTGTTGTTGTGACTACTGAGGTCAGGCACACCTGGATTAATCAGTTTGTCCAATAATGGAAGACAGGAAACAAGGAGCTGGCTGAAGTTCAGGAAGTAGTGCAGCTGGGTATAAAGCCTATTGCCGCAAAAACACACGCTATTCGCGAGTCTTTGCGTAAGTTGAAAATATTCATCTCAAGTGAAAAATTCACATGACATAAAGTTAAATCCCGTTAGTAATCTACAGCGAGGAAGGCGATGCTTCGCGTTTGGTGTGTACACAGCAAAAGGCATGAAATGAGTCCCACTCCAGCCCTGCTGTAATGGTTGCTATTTGATTGCATTATCAAAATAGTTAACCCTCGGTAAAATGTATTAGGTCTTATAATTTATTCGGCCGAACACCTAAAAAACAGTTTTGGTTGCCGAATATTCGTTGCTTTATATTGTTTTGGCTCTGTAAGAAGAAAATGTTTGCGTCATCAATTAAAAAATGTTCATGCAAGTCGATATGTTTTATGCAACATACTGTATTTTACATTTGGCATTAAATATAGTTTAAATCTGTGCCAGGCAGCATTTTAAGCCACTTCACAACATAGATATAATCAGATATAACAAATATTTATGGTTTATTATCAGGTTTGTAATAAAATGTCACAAAATATTAAAAACCTGATTACAAACCACTACCAGATAACAAATGTATTTTGTTATACTTTTCACACATTTATCTGTTCTTGCACATGTTTGTTATATATATATATATGACAATAAAACTCTTAAATCGTGTATATTCGTAACAATATCACCCAGCCCTTGTTGTTTTATTTGCGACTGACAGCAGTTTATATGAAATCTATTTAAATTCTGCTGTCAATATTTAAGCAAAAGCTTAAACAGAAGTTTAAGCTTAGCCTAAAAATTTAAAACTCTTTTTTCGATAACGTTTCCAAATTGCATTTCAGTTGAGATCAGAGAAACATCACAGGATCAGAAGGGTAGAGAAATGCACAGGCAGAGATTGAGGCTCAGATAGGTTGCGTACCTGGTCGTCCGTTACTGGGAATTTCAAAGTGCAGGAACCTAAAATCTGAGAAAACACTTCTGCTGTCAGACAGTGAATGGCTAAAGAGAACAGAGATGCCAAGCACACATTAGGAGACAAAGAACCAACCAACCAACCAAAGACACACAGGTGACACAAGTTCAGCCAACAAACAAGAGAGTCAGCCCAAATCTAGCATAAGCAATGCTTTCTACAAACCCCGCACTACCAGAAGAGAATTGCTTGTGCTCACGAATGAATGCAGACTACACACGCGGGACGAGGAGGCATGAGGCTCAATCAGAGGTGTGATGGCTGGACATTGAATGAAATGTTAAAGTATGTGTGTACTCTTTATGTACAAAAAAGCATGGAGGTTGCCTTGACTTTTATGAATACCTGTTCGTTGACAGTAAGAGGAGCATTGTTTTCTGGTAGATCCTCAGTGTCCATTGTGATGTCTTAACTCTGAGATGATCAATGATTCTGCATAATGATACAGCACCACAGTATCACCTGAAAGAAACATGGCGGTCACTAGGAATAGTCTCAGGATATCTAAAATCCATTCACTGAATGACAGATTTGGTGAACTCCGTGTCATAGTTTAATACAGGGATCTCCAACCTTTTTGTGAACAAGGGCTACCACAATGGATAAAACTGGAAGGCTACTTTTTTGTCATATATATATATATATGATCTCCAACATGTTGCCCTCAGGCACCAGGTTGCCCGCACAGAGTCTGTGAGTTTCCCGCCAATGCACATTCTATTAATAGCCTCAATTTTAATATTTATTTATTACATATTTTTATATTAGCTTGGCTTCATATATATATATATATATATATATATATATATATATATGCATTCATACAATTTTGTCCATCACATATTCAATGAAAATAACCTTGCACTCTTTATTAAGTTTGGATATTAATTAACACTTATTTCTTATTTAAGCTACCAAAAACAAATATGTTAACATGACAAATGCTTGACAAGTTGACTTGCTATGACGTAGTCAAGCATATGACGTTGCTAACAAGGTTGTCATTTCAAATACTCGGACACAAGTAACAGATGGTTTAACAAGTTTTTCTCATTGGTCCATGATGCTATAAATCAACCCCACATTGTCAATATTGCGCGTGTACAGTAAAATGTAAGCTGTTTTGCACGTGAGCATTAAAACAATAGAGCATTATGCAAGCCTGGCTCGTTCAGGGGTGCGACATTTTCACATCAGGCCTTCGAGGGCCCCGACTCTTTTCAAACAAGCTGTGTCGCAATCTTGACAGTGACGGGACACGGATACGTTCACGTATCTGTCCCCGTGACAAAACATCACTGGGGGCAACCGGTTCGTGATGCACGACTCATAAAAATCCCCGATCTAATAAAAACTTCCGCAGGGTCCAGTGCAACACCCCCAAATCCTCAATGAACGAATAAAAGTCTCCCTACGGGACACATTGCTCATCCACTGATCGCGCACCTCACGTGCCAACATGCTATGCCGCGCGACGGTATTTGATGCGTTTCCTTTCTCTTTATCATAAATATATAAATTATGCTAATTAAGACCATTGCATATTAACCAAAACCTCGTTCCGATTTCTCTCAGTTCGTACTGCGCGCGTGCACAAATGCGTTAAAACTGCGATCATATTTGCGACTTACCCGCTGAAACGTGGGCTGTTTTCTTTATTTCTCCTCCTTCGCCTAGCTTTGACACAGTTTGTTTGAAACATGCATCATTAAAAATTCATCTCACAGCTTCCAGACGCGCGCTACAGATGCACACAAAAGAGCTATTTGCATTGATAAGGAGGCTCGGGACGGCGCTGCTCCTCTTTTCCTTAATATTTAATGACGTCTTTTCGTTAACTGTTATGCCAGTGAGGTAAATGCTCCTTAGTAGCTAAGGTGAACCTGTATCTGCAGAAAATTCCCCCAAAATTAACGCAATTTTACTCTTTTGCACTACGTCATGAACATAATTTATGCAGGCCGAGTTTTGCGTTGAAAAAATGGCGCTGGCTCGACAGAACAGAAGCGATGGCAGATTTAAAGAGACAGTAACATGTGTACCGCAGTTACACTGTAATGGATTATTATACTGTAAACTGCAAATAATAATATTAATAGTCGTTTTGTTGACATACTTTACAGTGATCAAACACAGAGCATAAGTTTTTTATTGACAAATGAGGAATATAATAAAAAAACAAAGCAAATATTTCATGAGGATAAAGACATAACAGTTTGTCCACTGATTCTATATACAGATTTTATGTAGGGTAAGTTAATTTTTTAAAATATTATATATACATTTAAAATTTTAGAATAATAGTACAGTCATCAAGACTAACACAAATGTAACTTTTGGTAATTCTAGATGAATACAAGTTGTGATCTTACTGTTTTCTTCTCATGCACTGGAAGAAGCACATTGAATCTTGTATTTGATTTACAAGACATATATTGCCTCTTTTGTAATGAACTGGCTTATGAAAGAGACGTTGTGTCTCTGCTCACACTTTCTGTATTTCCTCTGTTGCCAAGCCAGCTGGCAAACACCTCTATTTGCATGCATTAGCAGCATATTGCCATGGAGCTCAAGGGGAACAGAGTGATGGCTGAATACAGACGAATCTGTAATTAGGTTCACATCCAACACAGAGCCCCACCATTAAAGCATATTGTTCTGTATTACATGTAGATTTGATAAGAAAATTATACAGAAATAAAAGCATGTTAATGTTAAAATATATTTATTCACTTTCTTTGACAGAGTTATGCTAAAAAAAAACATTTAAACAGCAAACACTGAGATTTTTAATGTGAACATTAATGAATTAGTCTGGGCTTCAGTTCTGTTTTGCAATTAATGTTGAAGGTTTGTTGAGAATGACTTTAAGGAGCATGGTATGTAAGTTATATGGGGAAAAAACATGCATATTCAACACAATTAACAATAACAGATATTTTGATAGTAAGTAAAATAATTATTGACAGTCATCAATATTAACCAGTGCAATACCATTTTGCACAGACTTCTACCACTATCAATATCAAAGTTATTATATCAACATTTATATAGGGGCAATAAATGACACTCCGAAAGTGCTATATCTAAAAATAAAACTATATTATACTAAATATAGCACACACCACACAAGCATATCCAGTATATACAGAGAATTATGACATATACGTCATAACATGAAAATAAAGCAAAACATTTAAATAACTTAGTTTTTAGATGGTAAAATGGGGCTTATTTTAACTTTCGTTTCCGGTTTAACGTAAGTCATGAGTTGCCTTTAACAGGGCGTGGCGTGTAAAATATGACGTGCATTGACGTAGCTCCTCCCAACACAAATACACTCAAAGGAAACCAGACGAAAACAAGGAAGTAACGAATAAAAAAAGGACGAGGAACTTTGTGTAAACCTTTAATTTATTGCCAAATAAACACAGAATTCGACTTGTGAACATTTTCGTCCCCTAATCGATATTCTTTATAGTGAAGAAAAATGAACAACAAAGGTAAATATGCGATCTCCTACGCTGTTCGGCTATTTTGGTTAGCCGCTTCCTAGCAACTACCCGTTGACTAGCCAGCCTAAACTGACTTGCATAACAAACGTGTTTACATACTGAACACGTATTAACCTTGTGCCAAATATCTGTTATTGACTACGTCTTAATGTAAAACGGCAAAACACAAAACGAAAATATGTCATTTTACAACGTTGGGTGATGTTTAATAGGTGAAGGGGGCTAGCCTTCGTTGCTACAGCGCGATGACGTGATCGTAGAGGTGACCTCATTAATCGAGCGAGACGCGTTAAACGCGCTTACGGCCTCTGAAATTTTAATTTTTATTAATACATTGTTTAATAATTTTCACTTACTTAAGAGCTGTTAACCCTGTTAGCTGTCGGTTATTTTTCCGTCTATCTATCTATCTATCTATCTATCTATCTATCTATCTATCTATCTATCTATCTATCTATCTATCTATCTATCTATCTATTACATTATATTATACAGCAAAACAATGTAACTGTTTTGAGCATATTTTGACTGTTTTGTCTTTTGTATTGGTACAGGTTCATATCCACAACAATCCGTGTATCCTCAGCAGAGCACAGCACCTGTTTACCCACCTGCTATGCAAGTCCCTGCTCAGGTGTCCCCATATCCAGATGCCCCTCCTCCATACTCTGAGGTGGGTATAGACATTCTTATGTGAATATATTCATTTATTCCTTTTAACATCATCATATTTACAATTAAGTATAATATATAACATATAATATCACAAGAAATGTTAGCAAGGAGTTTTACGTTAGATCTGGGGTGGGCAGTTCTGGTCTTGGATGGGTGCTGTGACTGTCATGGAAAGTTTACTTTTAACCCTAATTAAACACACCTGAAAAACAAACCAAAGTCTTTATGATTCATTTTGTATGACATGCAGGTGTGTTTGATCAGGACAGTGGAATTGCCCACAATTTCTGGCATTTTTCAAGAATGTATGTGCTCCATGATACCACCGAGACTGCATGCGAAACATTCTTATCTTTTTAAGTTTCAAAATTGCACTTGGTTAATCATCTATCCACCTTTCGAACAGAATAAGGCCATTTTAGCAGTAAATTAGTCAATGTAAAGGTTGCAAAGGAGAAAGATATGGTAGCTAATATAATGATGTCATGAACAACATCATACAATGAACATTCGCTTGAGGTGCAATCTTGTTGACAAAAGCATTAAGCCATAAAGGGCCGTGCTATAAAGTGATTTTACATAAATATAAATGCTGCTTTTATAGCTTAGGGGGTAATGATAGATACAAATTTTTAATAAATAGGTTTTTAAATAATAATAATATTTAAAAATTGATAATAGATTTTTTTTACAGTATAATATAGGTTATTAGTGTAACTGGTGCTTGTTTACATTTCAAATGGATTTATACTATTAATATTTTTTATTAATACGGAATGTTGTGCAGTTATATGGGAGTTTAATACCATCTATGAGTGCCGCTCAGTTTTCCCTTACAAAATGATTAACTTGGTATTGTTTCTGCAACATGTTGCACTCTCACAGGTTTATCAGCCCAGATACATGGCTCCTCCCCCAGCCCCTGGACACATGCCCCAAATGACCTCAGCATACCCTGGAACTCAAATGTACATGCCCATGGCTCAGTCTGTTCCAATGGGGGCAATGCACTCCGGCGTTCCCATGGCATACTATCAGATGGGACCCATGTATCCCCCCGGTTCCACCGTCATGGTGGAAGGTGGATACGATGCTGGTGCACGCTTCGGACCTGGCGGCACTGGTACCATTCCTGTGAGTTCTCCAATGATGCTTTATATCAAGGTTCCTCAAATCCTACCGTGGTGGGCCGGTGCCCTGCAGAGTTTAGCTCCAACCCTGATCAGGCAAGCTAATCGATGTCTAAATGATCACTAGTAGAAAATCAGGTGGGTGTGTTTGATCAGGAGCTTAACTCTGAAGAGCTTCAGTCCATCGGGATAGGATTTGAGGAACCCTGCTTTTTTATTTGATTTTTATCTTTTTGATTATTATCAGATTTTCTCCATGAGATGCTCCAAAACACGTTTCATTCCATGTTTGTTTTTATATTCAAGCCTCCACCTCCTGGACACATGCCTAATGCAGCTCAGATGGCAGCCATGCAAGGTGCAAATGTGGTGATGACACAACGCAAGGGCAACTTTTTCATGGGCTCCGGTGGAGGTTACACTATCTGGTAACATTGAGCATCAACCTGGGCTTGAACCGAAGCCCTCCTCCTGAGTTCCCAGTCCTTTACCTCCCTATCCCTCCCCTGCCTCCCCTGGGGCAGCTTGGTTAAGCCACAATACTGATTAAACCTAAAGGAATGTAATATGTTAGAGCCCCTTACTCAAGGTACAGTACTCCGCTGTTGATATAATTGTGTGTTCACACGATTATATAATGTATAACACAATTATTGTGTATTCACTATTATGTAACTGTTTTCAAAAATGCATGATAATTGTAGGTTTACAATCGTAGGTGATCACGTGCCGTATGTCATTGGTTGGGAGGGGGAACACAGTCCATTTTTAGTTTTATTGAAATTGATGTCCCATTTGTTTAGCTTACAAATTTTTCTTCTTGAGCCGTTTGTTTTGATGCCAAGATTTGTTGGTTCATCTGAAGTAGCTATGCACTTGAAACTTCCTCTTTGAATAGCATGCAGCCTTTTTTCATATCATAATTAAGATACGATAACCTGATTATTCACCCAGATTATTTTATCTTAATTGTTTTAAAGAGATGAGGAATTAAGGAAGAGATGAGGAATCAAGCAATGCAAATCAAGGAGAAAGATGTGTTTACAAACTCAAACAATAGCGGAGTATTGTACCTTTGGGCGATCTTATATATATTATCTGGTGCCAAAACTGTACTGCGCACCATTATTTAATAGCAAAGAAATTACATATGAATGAACCTAAATGCAGTAAAACGAGAGCGAACAAGACAAACTATAAACACATGTGGTTCAGAGGATATTTTATGTTTCGGTCAATATTTACCCCTTAAAGTCGGATACCCAGAGCTGTACATACATAGCTGTTTCATTTAGTTTAGTGTTTGTGTCAGACAGCTTCCTTCTTCACATGTTTATGTTTTTGCTACACAAACTTTAGCATTTTCCATAAGGTAACGTTGTTTACAGAGGTCGGGCTTTATTCAAGACCATGCATTTTCAGTATTTTACACTTTGGCACATTTAGCATTTTTCTAATGTTGGTTTTTTTGGGGGGAGCTGCTTGTACCAAAGATCTTGACTAGAATGCACTAGATGCTTTTTTGCTTCACTCACAGTTTGTCTGCACACCGATTCATACAGAAATACACAAACATATCATATTTAGGGGAACGTGATTGCTTTGTAGGTATTGTACACCTGGGAGAGCAAAGCATAGCTGTGTATTTAAAATGGGGGGGGGAAATTACATGTTTAACATGTTGCTTAATTGTATCTTGATGTTTTTGCATGCACTTTCATTCAGTTTTGTTCTTAATAAAGAATTGAGTTTTTAGAAGTACCAAATATGTTAATTTATGTGACCTGTCAATCAGTTCAAATTTGTTTTAGTTACTTATGCATTGATAATTTTACAATAGTAAAGTAAAACTTAAAATATAACAGCTGTTGGGTTTTGCTAATATGCCCTGGGTTTTTTTCTCAATGTTTGGGTACAAAGTTTGACTCCCTTTAAATCTAGGCTCAGTTTTTATTTATCTGGAAAAAATTAGACCACCATCTTCCTCATTTCTGTGTAATGATCTTCAAAGCAGCTGCTTCGACATGAAACTTTGCATGACTTCTGTAGCAGTTACCTGTATTTGTATTAGACGTGATTTAAATGATGCTTATTTTGCTAGATAATATTAATGGGAAAGGCTTAGAAATGCTCTTTTTAATATATTCACATATTTCAATAATTTTTAACTAAAAAAGGAAATGTGCCAAACGGGCACATTTTTAGGATTTTTATGTATCATGTGCATCACTGGGTATCCGACATCAGTTCTAAAGGTTTTGCCCTTATATGTAAACAAACAAAGACATCATTCAATTTACTTGAATGTCTCTTTGCCAATGAGGAGGAAACGCTCTTCATCAGTCAATGCAATGTGATGATGATGATGATTAAAAACATGCCATGTTTGCTGGCATTGCCTTACCACCATTTACATCATCTGTGATTATTTTTTGTGTGTTGATGTAGTCTTTTGTATGTTAAATTAAAAACTAGTAAGTATGCATTCACGATTCCTAACCTGACTTTTAAGTCATTCCTTAAACAGATACCATGTTTTCCATAGCTGTGATTTTTGTAAAGAATGTCATTAAAAAAGAAACATGAGGCAAAAAATTTCAAAGGGCAAAGCTTTCAGAACTCTTAGTGCTGCATTTTGTCATGGCATGTGCCACGGTTTGGTTTGCTTTGCGTATGCTATGTAGCGGATACACTGCTTTTATTGAGCCTCAATACCATGACAGCCATGAATGGTATTAGTTTATGTGGGCACTACAATACAGTTCAGGGAACCCTTTTGTTTTTGTTTTTCTATTCAAATATAACAAGGTTGTGATGGGTTGTAATGGTTGCATACTGCAGCATCAAGGATCCGAGGTCCTTACTAGTTTGCTACATGAAATAATGAAATCCAATGATATTGTGGTGCACTTAACTTTTTTTTATACTAAACCTTAAGTATAAAACAAAATTTAGAATAAAGCTATTTTGAATTTTGACAATCTGTGCTCTAATTTGTTATTCAATGGACGTGTTTCATGTTTCTTTCACTATGACAGTTTTCTAATAGTTTCAAAAATCAAAACGGATATTGTTTCAGTCTAAGGCATTCCAGTTCAACCTGATGTATTTTGAGACTAACTCGTATTATAAAAAAAAATTGCTTCACTTTGACAAAATTATATTTGTACATTTGTAACGTACATGTTTAACATAGACAAAAAATGAAACATTTGCCAATAAAGCTGTAGATCAGACTCATAAAAAAAAGTAGTTAAGTATTTTTAAACTTGGAATCAGACATAAATTGCATTAATTTTATGGTAAATATACACTGAAAAAAATATTAGTTCAATTTACTCCATTTTTTAAGGTAAGTGGTTGCAATCAATTTATTTAAGCTACATTTAAAGGTGCAGTGTGTAATTTTTAGAAGGATCTCTTGACAAAAATGCAAAATAATATACGTAACTATATTATCAGGGGTGTATAAAGACCTTTTTATAATGAACTGTTATGTTTTTTTTTACCTTAGAATGAGATGTTTTTATCTACATACACCGAGGGTAGGGGTGGGCGGAATGACCAAAAATCTATTTCACGGAATGAGTCATTTTATTTCACGGAACGGAATATTTCACGGTATACATGTTTTTTCAGTTTATATTGTTCTTTGATGATAAAAATGTACAGAAATACACCACTCACTATTTATAAGTGAACTATTTTACATGTTTCTCTGTCACAGTCAGTCTAACATGCTGGAGGGCAGAGTTAGCCACGCCCACTTATTTGCATTCCGCGGAATAGACGGAATAGAAAAATCTTTTACGTCTGACATTTTATTCCGCGGTAACGGAATATATCGTCGTACCGCCCAGCCCTAACCGAGGGTCCCCTTACGTGATAGTCGCCATTTTGTGCCGCCATGTTTCTACAGAAGCCCTTAACGGACAAACTTTTTTACTAAGTTGTCTCCGTCAATTACATGTTTTTCCAGTGGCGGCTACCTTAGCTTCTCTATGCGTTTCAAAACGAGGGGTGAGCAGTGGACTGAGGTGTTGGTTGCAATTCGCAACCTAACCACTGGGTGCCGCTAAAATTCACACACTGCACCTTTAAACAAAAGTTTAAAAAGTTTTTTTTTTAAATGTAGCTTAAATAAATTGATTGCAACTACTTTACCTTAAAAAAAGAGTAAATTGAATGAATTTCTTTTCTAGTGTAATGTTAACCCAAATATCATATTAAGAGCTTGGATGCAAAACCCTTTAGGTGTGTTTGACATGTTTTCTAACGCTTAATGGATTCTGCCAACAAACTTTTTTTTCTGAATGACCCGAGGCTTTGATTAAGTGGATTTTAAGCTAAAGTATTTGGTTAACGCATAATACGTGCTTCTGGTTAATATCATTATCTTGCATTTAGAGGTTTTGCATTCAAGCTCCTTAAAACCAGTATCATTAACAATGATCAAAACATGTTTTTCAGAGGTACTCTTTATATTTAGCACTGTTACAGCATGACCTTGTAACAAAAACAAGCATTAATCTCCAAAAATGACATTTAAATATTTTGCAAGACACTGTAACAGTGGATTCTCCAAAAATGTACTAAAATCTTAAATTTCGTTTAAAAAAAAAAGTACAAATAAAAAGACAGGAGGATAACACTTCATAGCATAGTGTGATACATCTTAAAAGAAAACAAATCTGTACATTGCCTCTAATGTTCGGCTTTGATTTACATGCAGTGTCACCTCACAGCTAAACTCATGCAATACTATAATAAATAATTGAATGATACTCATATAAAATTATATGCAATATAGATAATCATGCTTCACTACAGATCAGACTTTCTTCACATTCTGCTGAAACAGTGAGTATACAAATTATATTTAGGCATAAAAATATCTCAGCTTAAAATAAATGATTGTTTTCGCAAAACTTTGTGACTTTACCAAACAAAAATCAAAGAGGAACCTCAGCTTATTGATGTCACAAATATTTCCTGCTTCTGGTAATCCTTCCAATAATACACAGCACCATGCAACTCAAACTTTATCCCTTTAACTAAGCGTTTCTTCCACAGAGCACAGACTAGAGGTTGCGCTCATGCACCGTTCTGTGTCTGACTGACATATTTAGACGTCTGCATATATAGTAGTCCATGCCTATCAAGGCTGATCTTTCATTGAATTCCTCCAAGCAGGTCAGATGAAGTACTCCTTTTTGTTTGAAGTAACTGTATCATTGTAGACCTGATCTGGGTCGATTCCTGGAGCGGGCTCACCTGTTGTTCTGTAAACACCCTTGTTGTGGCACAGATATCGGTACAGCAGGAATCCAAGGATGGCAAGGGTTACCAGGACAAGCCCGACTACCACTTGAAAAGAATAAATATTCAAGGTTAAAAGCAGCCAATGAGAGAAATCTTACAATTTTTATATAACAAACTACAGATTTTTATTTTAGAAAGAGCAGGGGGAACAGATGACCTTTCTGTCATCCTTTCAAAACATCATGTCTAAGTTTTACCTCTGCGCATAATGAAAGTCAGATTCATATAAACCTTTGAAAACCAAGCTGAAGTCATATTTTGTGATTCACTGTTTTATATAAAATCCTGGTTTTCAGAGGTAATGTCACAAATAAAAATATTTATATCAATATAAAAATTTCCAATATCTTAAATCAAAATAGATATATTATCTCTCACTATCAAATTTACAAGAATTATAGAAATTAGGGCTGTGACGATAACCGCGTCACCGCATCACCGCAGTAATGAGATGCCAACCGCGGTGCTGAGATCATCATCGTCATCACCGCACTTTTTTATATTTTCTTTATTTTGCTGGTGAAAGTTACAGAAGTCATATGGTGTATGATATTATGAACTATACACAAAAGTCATTGTTTATCATAATTTACTGTCTTCCATCCTGTGTTCAAGGGTTCTAGAGAAAAAACTGCTTTCCGCACAAGGGGGAGGGACGGTGAAACATATATAGGGGTTTATTATGTGCGCATGTCTTATAATTGCTATTTAATTACTTAGTTTCAGTACTTAAATACACACAATAGCCTACTGTCACGGGCGCAATCTTCTTAAACATGAAGCCATTAATTTAAGCGCGTCATGCCCAGGTGCTCTGATATTTATTGCATGCCATGGAACTGTACCAACTCACTCACTGCGCGAATAACAAAATCTCAAGTGCAAGGAAATCTCACAGCCACGCGCATTACATTATTCAGGTGCAAGAAGGTCACCGGGCAGCACGAAATGCGCGTTGGTACTGATAATAATAGCATAATTATTTAAAACTATAATGGTCAAACATGCCAACTATAGTTATGAAGGCTAGCGCGGTCGGCTGTAGACCTATGTGTCTGACTATCGTAGCGAGGAAATGCCACTATCTAAAATCACATCTTGTGATGATTAACTATCATGTGGCGTTTGTCGGACTTGGGAGCACCAAACATACCTTTAGTAAAGCATAAAACTTCAGCCCAGCAACGACAGTTGGAAATCTCCAAGACTTTTTTGCGAGAGGAGCAAAGTACCATAGTGACATCAGTCAGGCAGGTGAGGGCTTACTGACCGCGTGACCCGTTAATGCTGTAAACTAATTTCTCCAGCTCGGGATCAAAAAAGTTTTATTATCTTCTTGATTATGTAAATGGACAGCAGTAATTTAAAGCATTGATTGGAGTATCCATAAGTTTTGCGCAGTTATTTACGGGATGATGCAATACGTTATGTCGTTTCGTATCTGCTTTGAAAAATCATAATGAAACATATTAACTATAGTAACATGAAATAGTATTTATTTTCGTTTCTTTTGAGTTTAATATGAATTATGGAACAGTTTTTGTCATTGTTTGTAACCCATTTTATTGTGCAATAAATTATTTAACGTTCAACCCGTTGCGTTTGGAGGAGTGCGTTATATCCACGGAGTGTTACCCGAAAAACACTCTAAAAATGTCTAAAGAAATTGGAATCAAGGTTTTGCTTACAAGAAACAATGTTAAGCTCCGCATGTTCTTTCTAGTTTTTTTTTCAGGTTGCTATTGTATGAAATGTATTGTACAAAATGGGTTATAAACGATGACAAAAAATTATATAATTATTATATATATTATATATAAAAATATATATATGTATTGCTATATATATATATTATACCTATGGAAATAAATATTATTTTATGTTGTTATTGCTTATATAATTTGTTGTTTTAATAATAAATAAGAAGACGTTTCCGTTGCTTTGCGGGGGTGGGGGGTTGGGCTTTTGGGCTTTGGGGGTTACTGTTGTGCGGTTAACCGCATAACCGCATGATTTTTTTTATGCTTCACCGCGGTGAGAAAATATCCTAACCGTCACAGCCCTAATAGAAATACAATATGTGACTTTGAACCACAAAACCAGTCGCACGGATATATTAACAATATATAATATATAGATAAGTAGCACAGACATGTTTACAATATATAATATACAATATGTTGTATGGGTCGAAATTATCAATGTTTATGCCAAAATGGTCCATGAAGACATTTTGTAAATATTCAACCGTAAATATACCAAAAATGTATTTATCATTAGTAATATGTGTTGCTAAGGGCTTCATTTGGACAACTTTAAAGATGACATATCATAAAAATCGGACTTTTTCCATGTTTAAGTCCTATAATTGTGTCCTGAGTGCTTCTATCAAACTAGAAAATGTGTAAAAGATCAACCCAGTAACTTAGTTCTGGTCAACTTTTTCTGCAAGCATGTGAAAAATAGGCCCCCCTGTGATGTCAGATGGGGATAATACCGCCCCTTAATCTGTACTATCCAACCACGGCACTGCCATTTAGTGCAGAGATCATTTTAAAGGACACACCTGCAAAGTGGCAATTTTAACACACTATAATAAATTATCTATATGGTATTTTAAGCTAAAACTTCAAATTCGTACTCTGGAGACCCCAAATATTTATTTTACATCTTTAAAAAGTCCCCTTTAAAGGCGATTTTATCAATATTTTGTTTTTTTGCACTCTCAGATTTTCAAATTGTTGTCCATACATGAATGGATAGCTTATTCATCTTTCAGATGATGTATAAATCTCAATTTTATTTTAAAACCCTTATGACTAGTTTTGTGGTCTAGGGTCACATATAAGAAATCCTTCAAATCTGACAGTTCTTATATCAGTTAGCCTGTAAAATATATTATGATGACACCTAAGCAATTCCCATCCAAAGCAAATGCTGTACATAAACTGAGTGATGTGTAGATGTATTAATACATAACCACCGCTTTAGTGAATAATAATTACCTCCTATGACAGCCGAGTCTGTTTGTTGTGGAGCGGCAGGTGTTGGCGTAACATCTGTTGGTGCAGAGAAAAGATAACAGAGACACATGACACATATAACCTGTATGTCAACATTGCATGCACAACGACAGACATATGGCATTACAACAATTTAAGTGATGAGAAAACTGTGTAGCATTGTTTCGATTTAAAGAAATGCAACATGGCACATTGCTAGACATTATTGCAAATTAAGTGCATTGATTTTAGTGCATAAATGTACAGGTAGTATATGAAATATAAATAGCATTGGGGCCAAGACTTGGATTCTATTACACTAGCTTATTATAATGTTCAGATATATTGTTAAATATGGGTGTCACACCCAATGGGGAACTTAGATAAGGTATCTTCTTACTTAAACAAGAAATACACTACTTACCACCAGGTGTAATACTAGTCACATTGACAGTCATAGTGGCCTGTAAGGAGAATTTAACAATGGATTAATCTGATGCACACTTTTCCCTTCAAAAGCAAATATATCTGCAATCAAAATAAACCCTATTTAATACTTTATTTCACCATGATGTATAAATACTGTAAATTTAAAATATAAATAGGCTGTGTTTTTCCATTACAGAAATGAGGAGACTTTTCATAACCATGAAAAAAATGCCACAGTGACAAATCTGTCATCATTCATTCAGTCTCATGTCTGTTCATTGCATTTCATATGAATTTCTTTCATCGAACACAACAAAAGGCATTTTTTAAATTCAATTTCTGACACTATTTTTAAATTTGCAATGCAATGAGTGAATGATGATGATGATGACTCAGTCAACAACTTCTGCTTTTGTGCTCAATGGAAGTCAGTCATGAGAGTTTAAAACAACATTATGCTGAGTAAATGACAACGTTTTGGGGTAATGGTCTATTTAAGCAGTATTTTCATTTCCTTTTTTGACTTTGGAGACTCTGGAAAGCAACTTATGACTCAAGCATGTTTCATGTGCTGCACCTCAATACTTATTTAACAATAAAGTGTGTATTTAAAGAATAGCTGATCCAGAAAATGAAAATTAACCCATAGTTTAGTCCTATAATCCTCAAGGATGTATGTGCTTTCACTTCAAATTCAAGGACCTTTCAAGGACTTTCCAGGACCAGTACCCTCAAATTCAAGAACTAAATGTGGGGACACATTTCAAGTGGGGGCAAGGTTACATCGTGTTTCCTTTTAAGATACATTGTTACAGTTACCTTTCGAGGGAAATCTATTCTATTACTGGTATTAAGTATAGTATACTTATTTCACGTGCACAGAAACACTCGTGAAGTAGAACTATACTTTTAATTTGTAGTGTAACTTTTTACTTTTATTTAGAACAAAAATAACAATGTGCTTACTACAAATGTAGTTGCTTATTTTTACGAAATTCAAGTAGGCTATACTCTATTTTTACCTGGGGCTGTGTCACGTGACCTTTGTTGGAAGGTAAATGAGGATTAACTTTATGAATGGTGTGGTTAGAAAAAAATATGCAAATCTCAAACTACATATTTAGTAAAGAAACACAGACGAGGACACATGTCTATATACGTGTGTTAATATGTATTATTATTGCTATAATGCGATGTAAGTTATTATTGTAAAAGTCACAGAATAAATGTATTGTTAATGAAGAAACTTAAGTATTGTTAATGAAGAAACTTAAGTCTTATTTTCTATTTACAAGCCACTCTCATAGTTAAACATCTCTTGAAACGCAAACAAAATCCTCATTTGAAACAACTTTTTGTTTTTACTGTTTGAAGTGTTGTTGTGTAGCCAAATAATACAAGAAACACCGGTATTTGTTTGTGAACGCAACCCTTAAAAGTTACTGCGATTCGTCACTCGATTTCATTAACTTACCTGTTGTCGACAGCAGTCAATGTAATAATCCGTTTTACAGTATCACTTTCAAGACATTAAGAGATCGTAACTTGACCAGCTGTGTAGGCTACAGCTATTTGAAACCGACTAATCTACCTTAACAAAAACACAAACTTACCTCAAGTATTGAAGTTGGCTGTAAACTAAGTTAAAATGGCGATTGATTCGTCTCCTTTGCGAATAAACTCGAACCAAGAAATCATAAAATGTCGAAAGTGGTCGCGTTGAAATTGACTCGAGACAGCGTGAAGCAAGCGCACGCTGACTGTGTGCGCGTTCCCGAGCGTTTCCTCCTGCTCCTGCGCGCTCACGTGGAATCAAACAATGGTCGCATTCCACGAAGTGAGTAATATTAACCAACACCACCCAGAAAACAATAATACGTGACCGGGTTACTTTTTTAAAAGTTATTTATTGACTGGTGGTTGTTAAGAACATACAAATGTACCGATTAAATCATTTTAATATAGCCTACTTTGAATGTCACGTTAAAATAATAATGTATTAATAAAAAAATGTCAACATCCTGACAAGAAGTGAGGGTAAAAATAATCAAGCAAAGTTAAAACAATCATGATTTTTCTTTTACTTGGTTCATTTTATATATCTATAATTGAACAATAATCAATTTCTTTACAAACACATATCATTGGTGATGGCAAAACATGATTTATGAAATTAAAGTGAGCACAACACTGGAAAATATTCTCTTCTGATGAATATTTCCTGGCACTGGCAGGTTTCTGAGTACTAAACCCAGCGTATTTTCCTGTAAACACATTTGAAAGTAAAAGACAGATTGAGGCATCTGCTGACAGTGGATTAAATAATAACATGGTGAGTATATGAGCTGTGAATGCTATTAAAGTTTGCTGACCTTTGTCCTGTATTTAGGGTTAGGCCTCTGCTTTCAGTTCTTCCTTCCCTTTTCCTGATGGATGATCACCCTTGAAATAAAAACAACAGTTGGCATTGAGTTACATTTTTCTGTTTTAAGGAGTTAATATAATAACTATGGGCCAAATGGAGTACTAGCTTACTGCTTGGTAAATCTTCCACAGTATATACTTTAAAAATAGTAAGTGAAACTGTTGACATTATGCAATGATGAACGTTTCAGATGGCATGCTATATTGTCATATGACCTATATTGGATGCGAGTGTTATGATCTGAACAAAAACTAGGTTTATTTTTATAAGTCTTAAAGAAATAGTTAAAGAAATTAACACATTTTACTCACCCTCAAGCTTACTTCTTTCATTCAAAGAAAGTCTGAGTTATTGTAGCCTATATTAAATGATATCCTGGCTTTCTACAGCCTTATAAAGGCATTGAATAGTGCCCCATTTTAAAAGTTCATATAAATGAATCCATACAGTTATTAAATGTCTTCTGAGGTGAAGCAATGGGTTTCTGTAAGGAAACATTTATATTTCAAACTTTATAAACTATGGCCATACACGCATTCATCACAGAGTTAAGGATTAGGCGAAAGCCTGACCTCGGACCAAGGTTACAAAAACCCAATACTTCACTACGAAAGACATTTAGCAACTGTATGGATTTGATTTTGATGTGCTTTTCTGAGATTTAAAAATGGGGCACTATCCAATGCCATTATAAAGCTGAAACAGCCAGGATATTATTTCATATAACTCTGACTCTGATGGCTTGAGGGAGTAAAATATTCTCGGGTGAACTATACATTTAACATTTGTCAGTCTGAACATATAGGGGTGGTTTCCCAGATAGGGTTTAGCTTAAGCTAGGACTAGGCCTTAGTTTAATTAGAAAATATAACAAACGTGCCTTACTAAAAACATTACTTGTGTGCATTTTGAGGCAAAACAAAGGGCACTGATTTATTTTAAGACATGTCAGTGCAAGTTGTTTTCAATTTGGACAGCTCTTACATTTATTTAAGTCCAGGACTAATCCCTGTCCGGGAAACCTCCCCATAATGAGTTAAAATTGACTGTATGTGGTAAAGGTTGGCTTGTGGTGTGTTTTATGCTATGTTTTTCCCATTCAGAGAACGTTTACCTCCACAGAACTCACTTTTTCTGAAGCTTCGGTTTGTTCCCCATCTGACTGACTGCCAGGACCTACGCCATTCTCCACACCAGAGGGCCTGAGGTCCTCCACCTTCTCCGGTTCCTGAGAGTCATTCGAGGCCATGTTGGTTTTGACTTTGGTACATTCTGTAGGAGTCGAGTTTGCTTGAGGTTCACTCTCGTTCTCAGAGGATAAATCATCTTTTGACACATGGCTGTCTTCTTGTTCATCCTGGTTTGTGGCTGTTGAAGACTCGTTCGCTTTCTTCTCATCCTCCACTGGTTTATCTTCAGTGGTGCTGGTGTTGTCCACATGTGGCTCATCTTCCTCTTTGGGATAGTCTATTGAACTAGCATCTGTATCTCTGCCAGGAGGAACGTTCTCATAATGAGGTTGGGGGCTGGTGGGAGTGGTCTTTTTAGGGCTGTATGGTTCATATTTTGGTTTGTCAGACTTAAAACTCGATGAGTTATCTCTCCTGTATACATGCAGGGGGAAAATTGCATTTGGCATCAAACAAATATATAATTGTAATGTTCAGATATAAAAGAAAACTCTTTGTTAGAAAAATGTATCATGATTACACTTTCATAAGTTCACCAGCAGATGGTGCGAGTGTCTAACTTGTACCCTTGCACAAACAAATGAAGATCAAAGAAGTTGAAGATGACTTTACCTGAGAGAGCCTCTGGGGCTGTGACTCACGTGGAAATCATAAAAGGTTTTAAGTGATTTGGGAGACAAAGTATCTCGTAATGACCTTCTCCTCAAGGAACCTGAGCTTAAAAGGAAAAAGGAAAGTACTGTCTGTCACAGTGTTCTCTAAAAGTCTGTTATACTACTAAAATTTTATGTAAAAATATATCAAAGATATGTTATACTATAAGTAATATACCGGTTGAAGTTCTTCACCGAGAAGGTCTTATCTGGATGCTGGGCTTTCAGCTCTTTCATCACAGTCTGTAGATCTATATTGTTCTTGGATAAGAAGAACATCATTTGTTTCAGAGGTTTAGCAGATTGGTTTCATTGGTTCAGATGTATTACCAATGCTTTGTTTACCTTGGTCATTTCCTTGTAGAAGATTTCTCTTAAGCTGGTAATGGCTTGGAAGACTGTCACATAACATCCAATGCGACTACAGAATGTGAGAGAATATAAACAGCTTTATATCTGTAATCTTATTTTGCCATTCAAATAGGAAGTTCACAAATTATTGTTAATGTTTTTATTGTTTTTCATAATTAAACTAGGATCAATCTCACAATTTAAAAATAAATAAATTGTGTGACAAGTATTGGATAATGTTTTATAAGACTTTTTTAAGATGTTAAACAAATCTTTGGTATTCACAGAGTACGTATGTGAAGTTTAAGCTCAAAATAGCATATATATAATTTATTATAGCATGTTAAAATTGCCACTTTGTAGGTGTGAGCAAAAATGTGCCGTTTTTGGGTGCGTCCCTTTAAATGCAAACGAGCTGATCATTGCCCTAAATGGCAGTGTCGTGGTTGGATAGTGCAGATTAAGGGGCGGTATTACCCCCTTCTGACATCACAAGGGGAGCCAAATTTTAATTGAGCTATTTTTTCACATGCTTGCAGAGAATGGTTTACCAAAACTAAGTTAGTGTTTATGTTTATCACATTTTCTAGATTGATAGAAGCACTGGGGACCCAATTAAAGCACTTAAAGGACAAGTTCGGTATTTTACACTTAAAGCCCTGTTTTCAGATTGTTTATGGTGAAATAGAATGGTTTTGACTGAAATGTCGACATATGCGGCTGCCCTGAGAATTTTTGCGTGTTTTTGTTTCACCTCCACCTCTACAATGGGTTTAATGGTGCACTGGACCAATCCTTCCTAAAATGCATTAAACTTTCGTTTACAAAGATGTGAAACTCACCGAATGGTCAGGGGTGTTCACTGATATGCTCACACAAAAGTCGCTGCAAAAGATGCTTTCCAACAGCTGTTTTAGCATTCGTTGTTAACTTGTGGAACTATTTTTCCAAACGCCTCACACCCGTATATTCTTCCGTTGAGAGCTTGAATAATAGACACTCCAGCCCAGGTGGTGGTGCTAATCCGCCATTGCCAATAGCAAGAATAGAAACAAAGTCCCCGGCACGGAGTAATACCGAACCTCACAGGCCATCTAATACAAGTCAATGGAGTTGGCAAAAACTACGATAAAACCTGTTGGAATGCGTATTTTGCAGCGATTTTTCTGTGAGCATATCAGTGAACACCCCTGACCACTCGGTGAGTTTCACGTCTTTGTAAACGAAAGTTTAATGCATTTTAGGAAGGATTGTTCCAGTGCACCATTAAACCCATTGTAGAGGTCTGAGGTGAAACACAAACACGCGAAAATTCTCAGGGCAGCCGCATATGTCGACATTTCAGTCAAAACCGTTCTATTTCATCATAAACAATCTGAAAACAGGGCTTTAAGTCTAAAATACCGAACTTGTCCTTTAAACATGAAAAAGTCAATGTTTTCATGATATGTCCCCTTTGTAGTATATAGCCTGTTTGTCAAGTTGTAAACAAGAACATAAAATGTTAATTTCAAAGATTAATTTGTTATCTTGCCATCTAATACTAATAAACTAAAAGAAACTGATTTGTGCACAATGCCAATTAATTTTCTCTGAGTAAAACAGTCAATGTGTTGTTAAGTTAATTGCTGTCAAGAATAGGAAATCATAAATAGAAACAAAAACAAAACTATAAAAAGGCTTAAAAACTGTCATTAGGTTTTAAGCATCCTTGCAAAAACAATAAAATTACTCACCTGTCAAATAGATTAGGCAGCTCCTCTTTCAGTTCTCTGTTTATATCCTCAAAAATCACCTTGGCTGCGTTCATCTCATCCTCTGCCTAAAATGACAAAAAAAACTAAAGTTTTTATTTTGTTTCAAGAAAAAAATGATGTAATCCTGCATTTTAAATGACAAAAGTGCTCTTTAGTTTATTAATAATGGTGTGATTGTCGTTTCTTTAATGGATTTATAATGGAGCATTTAACATGCAAATTATCTCATGTCTGATACTTGATAGTAAAGAGAACAAAACATTGCAAAAATAAGGTTTAAAGTAAATTTATTGAGTATAGCTGTATTTCTAGACATAATAGTTGTATTTCAAACAGGTCATATAATGCTACCTTCCCAATTTTGACATCATCCTTCTTTTTTGCATTCTTCAGCCCTGTCACGCTGTGCCGAGCGGAGTCATAGTCTACAAGCTTCCTGCCTCTCTTGGCCACTCGTTCCTGCAGGATGGAAATGTAATGTTTACAGAATTATTATTTTTTTTTATATTGGAAATTTTTGTGATTTGTGTATGTGCGTGTAAAGTAGTCAGCCATTACCCTGACATCTGGGAACTGGCTCATGTAGGAATCCATGGTGAGCAACGCCTGATCTCGCAGCTTATCCTCATAGTCATTCCACATAAGATCTTCACTCTGTGGAACGTGAAGACCCATGTTAGTATTAAGAGATGAGAAACTAGCTAAAGATGCAAAGATATAGAAAGTGTCCCTAAAATATTTAAATTCTTGAAAAGGTATTAATAATTGCATTACGTAAGAAATATCAAACTCAATTACATTTTTTTTTAAGAAATATAATTAAAAAGTGGACCACATGTGTGCACGTAATGTATGGTAGAACATTATAGGGACCTGACTGAAATGATCTTGTTTTGTAAATGCACAAATGGCTCAGAAAAGTAAAAAAAGGTCTAGCCCTTGATATTTTGTATCTGATGTGATGACGACCCATTTTTAAGGTGTTGAAATACTTTCTACGACCACAAATATTATTTTAAAATGGCCCAGTCTATAATACTCACCTCCACAACTGGCCCAAGATCCTCTGCAGCATTCCACTCAGGGTCATACGCATCAAACAGGGACTGAAACAGTCGACTTGAAGCATCCCTCATTACTGTCACACATAACATTTTTCAGTTTGTTAAAAGCTTCTATGTCCTTTTAAAAAGCGTGCTTACACACACATGCACACACACACACAGTATTTTTTAAGTAAATATTAATAAATCATATCAGTATTTTATTTGTGTGAACCTTGATCATGACTGTGAAAGATCTCACCTCTGACAGCGTTCAGGTACGCTTTAAGATCTTTGTAAATTTTGTATGCATCATTCTGTAAAAGAATCATGAATTGTGGTCATGGGAATGCATCAATCTCTTTAAATAATTTGCATATTTAAAGCTGCCACTTTACCATAGTAAATGTACTTTACCTGCTGGTCATGTAGGTTTATCACACATTGCTCAAAGTGCTCATCTTTGGTCTCATCAGACTTACCGAACCTCTGCAACACCTGCAGGGACATCAAATATAACAGTATGCATAAACACACCTGTCAACCATGGCAAATGTTTTACTCACAATAAGTTAATACAAGGTTGATGCATTGATGTATTGGACATCACATTGACATGTTAGGCGTTTGTGTTTAATGGTTCCTGATACGCACCTTCTCCTGCGCCCTGCTGAATTTTTTCTGTACCCGTTTAGCAAGCACATTGGCCCCTCCTTTTGAGTTGAGGCTGGTTTTGCTTTCTGCCATCTTCACCTGAGTTCCTTAAGCAATTTCTTGAAAGACCTTCAATTATTTGGTCAACACTGAAGAACAGGAAAATATATTTCTTAGGGCAATTGAAGGTTTACGTATTTGAGACTTTATCTGAGACACACCTTTTCTCAGCTTTCTCTGTAGTCATGAACCATAAATTTCTTATCTTTTCAATATGGCTGAGCATTGCACCCCCTGAGTCATATTTCAATGTGAACTGTTATCTACTGTTTAACCTCTACTAATAAGAGTTCACTTGTCAAAGCATAAATTAAGCAAATAATTGAAATTCTTTTGAAAAGATCTCATCTCATAGGTCCTATATAGGATGTAATCGTGTAGGCTATTGGTTCCCATCCTGCAGAAAACATCCCACCAATAGAACAAGTAATCTATCATCAGATTTAATAAAATAAAATGTCATAACAATCTCAAACACGATGCTGCGTAGACTTATCTGCATGTGACATCGACGTACCGCGAGAACGATTGGAAAGCTTGCCATAATAGCACAGCTTTGGAATCGCTCTCGCGGAACTTTGATGTCGGTCTGCGCGTGCGCGGCGTCGAACACGCCTAACGTTATGAAACTTTGCACTGCTGTTTTACTGTGAGGTCGTATGATTGAATTCAAGTTTGTATAACACCGATGCTTTAGGTTGGAGATGCTAGGCATGATCATGGGAAGCGTGTTGGCCAAGTGTGCTGCAACCGACCTCGGCATTCAATGGGTCGGATGGGCGCTAGCGTCTGCATTCAAAACGGAAAAGTTTTACGACTTGGCAGGTAATTAATGATTTATCGGAAACTGTACTTTATACTGTAGTAATTCACAACTTTATCAGTAACCTGTTGTCTTGCGCCGTCTGTATATATTTATTTGTAAGCAATCTTAAAACGAAAGCGTGTCCGTCGTTTTTATTTAATTGTAGGCAGATTATATATAATATTAAACTGTTTATAATGTTATGAAACCATGAGAGAGTAGTTATCTAAGCTCTTTTGAATGTGTTGTGAAACGACCATAAATACGACCCCGCCCACACAACACATCGAAAGGCTTCATCCTTCGGAGGTCGCATATGCAGGCTGCTTACGTCATCAAGCCTGTTTAATTTTCAGGTAACTGAGCATTACATTCGCAGGTCATAAACTATTACAACAATTTATGATTAGTTAAGTATTAATGTAAACAAGATAATTGTTAATATTGTTAAATAAGACGAATGCATCCCACAAATGCGACCTCCGAAGGTTGCAGCCTTCCGTTTGAGAAACGGCTGAAGTGTGCTGTGCGTTTCGACAAGCCCCGCCCTTTTGACCGGCAAATCGATAGGTGTGTTCGACTTCATGCGGCGCTGCGCAGACCGATCGGCGGCTGACTTGAAGCAGTGCATTCCGGTTAGTACTTTTGTCCGACTTCAGCTGGCGCTGCAGGCACGTGACTGTGTCATATGGTTTTTAAGTACCGCGAGAGCGTTTCGAGAGTAGCCGGCTAGCTCAGCCGGTGCAGCTTCTCCAGAGCGGCTGCCCGGAGTTGTGATGACGTAACAGCTTTACGTGATTGGTCGCCTCATTGATGACAACGATCACGTGCGTTTCAAGTTTAATCCAACCTAGTTCCACTAATAAACATTATAAATTCATGTTTTAAAACAGGAAAAAAACACTTTAATATGCTTAAATATGTTATATTGTGTCGTGTAATAAAATAAAAATGAAAATAACAAACTCTATTGGTATTTTAATAATATAGGCTTGTTTCCCGTTATTTTCGGGTATACAGTATAAGCAGCAATTAAAATATTCGATATAAAATGTTTCTGGTTGCAACTATTTATTAAAAGGTTTGTTTTTATCAAATTCAGCATCTAACTAACTTCATTTGCGTTTAAAAGCAAGGAAACACGGCGCACACGTCACTACGGCAAGCAGCAGGTGTCCGGCTTGACGGCTCCGTCTTCAGTTCCTCCCTCGACTGCAAGCGGCAAACCTCACCGATCGGTCTGCGCAGCGCCGGGTGATCTCGAACACACCTAATGATAGCGCGTTTGTTTGATTGGGCTAAAGTACGGACGCGTTACTGTCAATCATACCACAGGAGGCGGGTCTTTTCAAAATAAAGGTGGAAAATGAACGACTGTTAAATATTTTTTCTACTACATATGCAAAAATGTATCATTTTATTGCCTAAAACCACTTACTGCGTAATTAAACCATTTAAATAGACCTAGTAAATCAATTACACCTGTGCATTAATTTTCTGTTTAAATTTCAATAATATTTGTAGGGTTCATAAAATATAACGACCGTAATACTCTCTATACTATTAGTTTTAACATTTATATATAATTTTACACACAACCAAAATTGAAAGTGATCATAACCCTATTTTACCCATCTGAGGTTATTATTTTTTTAATTTGTGCAATGCATATCTTTATTGTTGATAAAGGCAGAAGTAAAGATTGTACTCACCTGTCAACATTCAAATTGCATTTCTCTTCAATGGCATACAAATATTATCCAATCTTTCAAATGTTCCCTGAGCTCTCTTCGAGAATTGTGCTCTTGAGGATCCTTGAACTTTGTTACCAATTGCCACCAAGTCCATGGGTAATATATTCAGTGAACACGCCTCACTTTAAAAATGGCCGGACACAGGTGAATAACGTCTCTGCCCATATCTTGCAGGATATCGGATAGCTTATCAGTTTAATTAAACATTAATTTCTCTGTTCGGTAGGATCGGGTACCTTCGTATTGCTGGCCCATTTGAGTCGTCTATGGGGTGCCCATGGTCACCTTAGACAGAACATACAAACTGGATTTGTCACTGCCTGGGGACTCAGGTAAGCAAAATAAACAGATAGAGATAGACTGAGAGATAGATTTGTTGCCTAAGCAGAATTGTAGTCAACCTTGTTTTATGTTGTCATTAAGTTAATAAGGTTAGTCAATAAGTGACAAGTGAGACCTTGTCTTGCAGGCTCGGGACTTTTCTCTTTCTCAGAATCCTTAAAGAAGGACAAGACCGGCGGTTTAACAATGTCAGAGACAGCCCAGGGACATTCTTTGTGTATTGGACCATGCAAGGTATTTCAACACGGCTATTGATTATTTCCGTAGTTACTGTTTTGCTCAAAAATGTATGACTTTTGGAAGTTTTAGAAGGTCATGTTTATTCTTTATACATATATAACGTGTATATATAAACTGTATACATAAATGTAAACAACAAAAACATATTTTTTATCTTTCTAGCTTTGTGGGTATTTGTTACCCTCTTGCCCACCCTAATTTTAAACAACGAGAAAAGAGATGAACCCTTGGGCCCTCGTGACTATATCGGGTGGGGAATATGGGGGCTTGGCTTTGCCACACAAGCCATTGCCGACCAGCAGAAGTGGAATTTTAAGAGTGATCCAGATAATGCCGTGAGTAATAACTTGATAACTGTAAAGCTGATAGTAGTAACATTATTTTACCCTTTAAACAAATGCTGGTTTGGGGTTAAATTAACCCAGAATGTTTTTTTTATATTTCACCCAACAATGGGTTAAAACAACCCAGCATAGGTGAAATTACAACCCAGGGAAATAACCCAGCTTTTTTGTAGTTTTCTACACCAGTGGTTTTCAAACTGAAGGCCCTGAGATGGTGCCAGGGGGGCCCTAAATTAATGACATTTTATAAAATACATTAATTTATCATAAATTTTGTGTAATTAAACCTCATAAAATAAGGCTACTAATCAACAGCATTATATTGTTTAATTTAATATGTTTAATTTAAATTTTAAGTTTAATGTCATAAATGTTTGGGGGGGCCATAAAGGGATGCACCATACACAAGGTGGGCTGCACGCCGAAAAAGTTTGAGAACCACTGTTCATCTTTTTTTGAAGATTCACTATATTGTGTAGAAGTGTTTCTTATGTAATCATGTTTGTTATAAGCCTGTAGATCAGTGGTCTCCAACATGGTGCCCGTGGGCACCAGCTTGCCCGCACGGAGTCTGTGATTTGCCCGTCAAAGCACATTCTAATAATAGCCTCAATTTAAATATTTATTTATTACATATTTTCTATATTAG
Organism: Paramisgurnus dabryanus; assembly: GCF_030506205.2. Taxonomy (NCBI): domain Eukaryota; kingdom Metazoa; phylum Chordata; class Actinopteri; order Cypriniformes; family Cobitidae; genus Paramisgurnus; species Paramisgurnus dabryanus. The sequence continues at coordinate 1,419,511 of NC_133357.1, forward strand.
CTTCTTTAGTGTGTGTAAACACTTTAAACAATAATAAAACACACCAACAAGTAAAATAAAATCAAGTAAAACAAAAAACTTGAGTAGACTATATTAAAAATTAGCCCTCCCAATTTTTTTTATCTATTGTGGTAGCCCTTGTTCACAAAAAAGTTGGAGACCCCTGCTGTAGATCCTATGTACTTGTTTAAAGTTAATATGCATTTCAAGATTTTACGATTGATGTATTATGTTCCAGTTGGTGATGTATAAAAAAAGGGACACTTTAATATCCAAATCCTTAAATTTTACTTCAAGCAATTTTTACACGAGTGCTCATCATTTGCATTACGATTTAATTAACCTTATAGAACAAAGGCATTTATCATACGCACCTCCATTTATTCACAGGGAAAATTTATTCGTCATGGATTATGGGCATACAGCAGACACCCAAACTATCTAGGGGAGATCCTGCAGTGGTCGGGATTATTCCTGTCAGCATCCTCAGTCATGCGTGGACCGCAGTACTTAAGTGTGATCTCACCCGTCTTTGTCTGGTTTCTACTGAGGCACGTTAGCGGCATCCCCATCTTAGAGAAACAAGCTATGAAGAAATGGGGATCAGATCGTGCTTTTCAAGATTACATCAAAACCACTCCACTCCTTTGGCCCTTTCCCAAGTTTTAAGGAACGTGAAGCACTACACTTGTTTCAAGCACAGATACAAGCAGTCAAACTAAACCCTCAGGATCTCAATATTAAGGAGAAAATATTGTATGAATTTCCGTTTCAGTATGTTTGAATAATAAAGTGACTTGGCTATTATAATGCACGACTTTCTTTGTAGATAATATAAATAAATGACCCCATCTTCCATTCTGGCACACAAATTAGTAAAAAAAAATGCACTGACACAAGGCGCTTGCAATAAATGACTGTATTTTACAAAAAGCACAAGTCTTACAAAGTATCACACCACTCAGGTTGAAAAGCAATTGGAAGTGATAAATCAACCTCGCTCAATGTTCCACTTGGTTAAAAGTTGCCCTTTTGAATCAATAAAAGACGTGATAGATCTGGGCT